>NW_020955295.1:433900-491397 GCF_003031625.1 Empidonax traillii | reverse complement strand
CGGACCCGGCGGTTGCGGGGCCGAAGGTCCCGCCTCTGCCCCCCACCCCCGGCGTCTCTCCCGCCCCACCCCGCCCCCGTCTCGCGCATGAGTGACGGCCTTCCCGGCCAATCGGGGGGCGCGGTGCGGCGCCGCGCGCCTGAGCGGCGGCGCCCGGTAGCCAATCAGAGGGCGCTGGCCGGAGCGCGCGGCCCCTCAGGCAGTCCCCTGGGGGGGGGGAGGTGTCGGTGTGCGGTGCCCGCACAGGCCCGGCCCGGGACAAGGATGAGGGGGGGCGGCGCGGGCGGAGCTGGTGGGACAAAGGGTGCTGAGTAACGGCCCTGGGGAGCGATGGTCGCGGCAGACCCCCGGAGAGGCGAAGGGAATGACAGGCCGAGGAGCGCGGGGTCTGCTGGGATGAAGGGCGACATGGCGGCCGGGCTTGGCGGGCCTGGAGTCTGTCCCGCACGGTCTGCCGTGGAGGGGAAGGGTCTGGTCTCCCTGGCCACGGTCACGAGTGAAGAATAAAATGTGAACGGGATACACACTTTGAGTATCATGTGCAGTTTTGGGCACCACGTTATAAGAAGGGTATAAAGCATATTGTCCAAAGGAGGGCAGCGAAGATGGGAAAGGGCCTGGAGAAGAAACCATACGAGGAGTGCCTGAGGTCACTTGGTCTGTTCAGCCTGGAGAAGAGGAGGCTATAGGGAGACCTCAGGTCTACAACTTCCTCATGAGAAGCAGAGGAGGGGCCGAACCTGATCTCTTGCCCTGTGGGAACCAGTGACAGGACCTGAGGGAATGGTCTGGAGTTGTGTCAGGGCTGGCTTAGGTTGCATATTAGAAATAGGTTCTTCCTCCAGGGGGTGGTGGGCACTGGAACAGGCTCCCAGGGACAGTAGTGACAGCACCAAGGCTGGCAGAGCTCAAGTGTTTGGACAACACTCAGGCACATGATGTCACTCTTGGGGATGGTCCTGTGCAGAGCCAGGAGCTGGACTCGATGATCTCTGTGCATCCTTTTGCACTCAGGGTATTCTGTGATTCTGTGAACTGTGGCTCTGCACAGGAATGATCTGGCTGTGATGGTTGTGCTGAAGGCCTGATCACGTCCCAGGCTGTGTGGCACCCGAGGAGCAGTGCTGGGCCCTTTGCAGGTCCGCTTTCTCCAACACACTAACAAGCTCTCCACGTAGCACATACTGTTGTTTTAGAATCAGAGAATCATTAAGGTTGGAAATGACTTCCAGGATCATGAAGTCCAACCTTCAGCTACATTGAAACCTTCACAGACACTTCAGTGTGTGACACTGCGCGTACAGTTCACTGCAGAACCTGGAGTTTCTGCATTTGCAACTGAAAGTACACTGGGACAAAAGCTGCTTGTTCAGCCTTACGATAGACCTGCACAAACATTATCATGATCTTCCTATGTTATTTTTTCCCCCCTGGGAACTATGAAGAATCAGAAGGAAAAAAACCAACAACTGTAATGCCTTTATGTTGAAAAATAAATATATTACTATGGCTGTGATTTTTCTGAATATGTGTGTAATGTTTTCCTTAAATGAGTCGTGGTGAGATTCTGCACCTACTGGTGAATTTTCATATCAGCAATGATTTCATCTTTCTTCTTGCTTTTTATATTATTGTGTTGCAAACGTTGAATAATAGTGTTTCTCAATATGCTGCATTTTGCATTAAAGCTGTGAAAGGCTTTAATGTAGCCACAAAAACTTTTCCTTTCTGTTATTTTTTTAATGTAGGAGAGACTGAGAGTTGTCTGTAGCAATCCCTGCGTGCTGTGTTCACCTGCTTGCTGTGGTTTTTCCTGTGTGCCTTCCTTCACAGTACTGAAGTAAATGTAAAGGTATGATTACTGTGCAATGTACCCTGAGGGGATGGTGTTTGATTCTCTTTTCATCAGGTTTACTCTTCAGCAAGTTCTTGAGCACCATGAGGGATCAGTTCAGTCTGATGGTTCAGTTTGACATCCTGCTGTGCTTGTTAAACAGGCAGTCACAGGACTGACTTGCTTGGGGGTGGCAGAAGGTCCAAGAGGGACTGAAGGAGGAAAAATTTAAAGATGAGGAGCAATGAGACAAGATTTGTGTATGAATAAAACCGTACCAAACAGAGATTAGATCTTACAGACTCTCCATAAAGAAATTTAGGTATAATAGACCACTCTTGTGACTTGTTCACGTTAGAAATACTTTTTTTTTTAAAAATCTCAGCATTTCAGCAGTCTACCAGGAGAAATGATGATGCCCTGCATTCATTTTTGCATTCATTGTTTGTCATAATTATTTTTTTTTTAACCAAAAAGGTTGCTGTCATGCAGCAGATTATCTCTGAGCAGACAGAAAATAAAGGTGTCTCATTTATCTCTGACTTCCAGTGATGATTTCACCACTCTTCTTAAGCTAAAGCTGATGCACTGTATAATCTTTCCTAATGCTTAACTTAATTTTTCCTTGCCATTGCTTAAATTCAACATTTTTTATTTTGTCCTGACTAGGGGATGTATATATGTATCTCCAGAGCACACTCTGTAGTTTTTCTACTGATTGACTCTTAACTTTTCCTCTTACTTTTCAAATTATGTATTGTTTTTCCTACTTTACTTTGAACTATCTTCAGATTGGATTGTCCATCCCTTCTGAAATGTGTTCACAAATTAAATAATTCTTAGGTAGACTTACAGTAAACTAGATCTTAAATGTGTCTATTTCAAATGCAGTGACACTGTAAAAACACATCTCAGTAATTCCGTTAAAGTATTTTAATATTGAAGGTAAAATGTTATTTAATTCAAGTGTTAGACTTCTCTTATATATGATCATAGAATCACAGAATGTTTAGGGTTGGAAGGGACCTGAAAGATCATCTGGTTCCAACACCCATGTGTGCAGAGGCTATGGGATTATAGTTCAACTAAAATACCCTACCTCCCAGAATTCTTTCATATTTCCCAACAATCCCAACTCACCTGCTCCAGTGCTTCTATGTCTTACTCAGATCTGCTTAGCTTGGGGGCGGATCTACTGATTGGAAGGTATTTCTGGCACTCTGCTTTAGAAATACCTCGTTTACTCATCAAAATAATTAAAATACAAAACACAACAACTTTGACTTTTATAGATTTGACTTTTGTGACTTTGACTAATGGATTCACTCAAATGCTTTCTTAAATATTTATAGAGAGTATAAGAAAGAGTTCTCTTCCCATCTTATCGTGCTTAGGAAAGCTGGAGGACAGAAAGCTCAGGAAAATGGCACTCCTTGGGCATATCAGAGTCCTGCATCCTTGATCATTGGTACCAGTTTATACTATTTCTCTAGGATTTGTATCTCAGGTATTCCACTTGTCCGTTGATTTTCCAGGAAATGATGGCTTCCATTCCATACGTTGAAAGGGTCAGGAATTTAGGATGTAACCACCAGTGCCAACTTTTCAGAACAAAAGCAACAATCTTCCCCAGCATCCTGGTCTGTGAAGGGCCCTTCCTATGGACACTGGGGTAAGAGTTGCAGGAACTACTGAGAGTTTTTCTCACCTTGGGACGTCGCCCTTAAGGCTTGGTGAGGAACTACAGATAAGAGTTACTCCTGAAACATTCTTTCTAAAAGGTGATAATCTGATTAGCTAGTGAAGTTTCTTGATGGAATTTTATAAAGTTCTTGTTTACACACCCCTTCTGGGCTTCAGCTTAGTCTTGCTGAGGTTTGTAGAGCTTTTAACTCAACCTTTCAAATTTCAAATGCATCACTTCACATGGAAGCCCCTCCTAGCTGACTGTCCCCTACGTTATGGTTTTCAGCCATGCAGGGGATATTCAGACTTCAGCATTTGCATCTAAGCCTGGTAGCCCCAATAAATGTATTTTGCTTCTGACACTGTGTTTGATAATGAGAAGAAGGACTTTGCTTTCATGTGAGATACATAGGATTTTGATTTTTTTCAATTAGACTAAACAGCTCAGACTGTTATCCTCTCAGTTTAAAGCTGTAGCGAAAAGTTTCAGAGGGCAGGACACTTATCACACTCATTTAAACGTGCTTATTTCTTCCTAGTCTACATAGTAGTCTCAATAAAGGCCTTTCAGTAATCTCACTGAAATGGTGATGCTGTAATAACCAGGTCAGTAATTGGAAGCAGCAGTCACAATCAATAAAGATATAAAGATGAAAAACTTCCTACACATTGCTTTGTGATTAATCAATAATAGCTGAAGGTTGACTATAACCAAAGTATTGCAGTTTTATTAGCCTGCCCTTGACTAAAGTGATACCCAGAAATGACAGATATCCAAATCAGGGTGTAGAGCAGTGAGTGTTCCCAGAATTTGTGAAAACAAGCTGAACTAAGCCAGGGAAGATTTGCAAATGTTACTCTCTGTGTACAAGAAATCAGATTATGCTATGCCTGTTTGTTCAGGTCTTTGAATGGTTAATGTGAACCTTATCTGGGAGTGCCAATAAAATACTTGTGTAGAGAGGCAAGGAAAGTAAAACTATTGAGAAAAGACAAAACCGATATTGCAAAATGATTAAAACTGAGAAAAACCCTCATTACATGTATTAGACTGGTGGGTAATAGTCTTTAATCTTGTAAAAATATATTAGTGAGAAGAACCAACTAATCTGTATTGATTTTCTATCTAATTTACTTAAGATGACCTTTAATGAAACTTGACTGTTACTCTGTTTCTTTTATAAGTCATTAGTTTACCTCTGCCTCCATATATATAGTTTTCTGTATAGTAAGGTGAGAATAGATGGGCATCCAAGGTTCATTTTGTCACAGATTCTACTTTACTGTAGATATATGTTTCCACTGGTGGTTTTCAGTTTCTACAGTATACGGTGTCTTCCTGACCTGAATATGGAAGGAACCCTGAGGGATTTAAGACTCCTTTGTGCCTGCAGTACAGAAGCTTCCCAGTTTCAGAGAGAAGAGTCTCTCTTTTTTTTTCTTTTTTAATCACTAACCAACTAATGAGATGAAAGTGAAAAGAATCCCTGAACTATGTGTATCTCTGGAAACTGTAAATCTTAAATTTTTCTATTATCATCATGATTATAGGCATTAATGTTGCCATTTAGAAAAGGAAAGCTTGGTGCATTAGGAGTTAGCCTACCAAGGGTGGCTTTGGTTCATAGAATTAAGAATTTGATCCAAAAGTTACCGGCATCAAAATAGCTGTGATTCCCTTGACTGTCTTGAGAGGGAGGCAAGTGCAGCCCTACATTTCAGTGGCCATAAGTAGAACCTTAGATAGCAATTCAGATGAAGACAGCTACACTGTAGGCAGCAATGCTTTGATAATTCCACAGGAGTCTTTACTGAGCTTTCAACCAGCCCCTGTACATATGCTCAAGTGCAGTTTATTCATCAGGGTATTGGGTTCGTGTGGCCAGGTTTTGGTAGAGTGTGTGGGGAGGGGACTACAAGGGTGGCTTCTGTGAGAAGTTTCCAGAAGCTTCCCCCATGTCCCACAGAGCCAATGCCAGCTGATTCCAGGGTGTTCCTGCCACTGGCCAAGGCTGAGCCCGTCAGAAATGACAGTAACGCTCATGTGATAACATGGGAAGGGAAAAAAATTATTGGGCAGAAGTAATTGCAGCCAGAGAAGAGAGGAGTGAGAGTATCTGAGAGAAATAATCGTGACACCCAGGTCAGTGCAGAAGAAGGGGCAGGAGGTGCTTCAGGCTCTGGTGCAGCTCAGGGGGAGGCAGCTGTGCCTCTGCAGCTCATGGAGGTTCCACAGAAGATGCCGTGCTGGAGCAGACGGATACCCTAAAGAAGGTTGCGAGACTGTGAGAAGCCCACTCATGAGCAGGCTCCTGGGAGGGAACTGTGGGCCCATGGAGAGAGGAGCCCACGCTGGAGCAGCTTGTTCCTGAGGGACTACATCCTGTGAGAGGGAACAATTCCTGAAGAACTGTAGCCTGTGGGAAGGACTCACCTTGGAGAGGTTCATGGAGGGCTGGCTCTCATGGGAGGGACTCCCCCCTGGAGCAGGGGAAGAAATTCTGCCTCTGAGGAAAGAGCAGCAGTGGAAACAACAAGGCGTGAACCAACCATAATCCCCATTCCCCATACCACTGAGAGGGAGGAGGTGGAGATTTAAGAATAAAGTTAAGCCTGGAAAGGAGGGAGGGGTGGGGCAAATTTTGTTTGCTTCTCATTATCCTGCTCTGATTTTGGTTGGTAACAAATATAACTAATTTCCCCAAGTCAAGCCTGTTTTGCCTGTGATGGTAATTGCTGAGTGATCTCTCCTTGTCCTTATCTCATCCCATGTACGTTTTGCTGTATTTTCTCTCCCCTGTCCAGCTGAGGAGGGGAGAGATAAAGCGACTCTGGTGGGCCTGGAATCCTGTCAGGGTCAAACCACCACAATCAGCATCAGTGACAAAGATGGAACTCATGAGCTTATCGTGTCTACATTTCTAGTCGATCTAAACCAGAAAGTTATTTGTACAATGGGTAGACATTTCTAGAATCCTCATCCAAGTCTGTAACACAGAACATAGGCATGTTTTTCTAGCCCCCATGGTAAATCAACTGAGTGACCATCAGGCAGTGATGTTGGCAGTGCCTTTGTTTCGTTGTGAGCACTAGCAGGACACTTCAGTCCTGAAGCTGGTAGAGAGATTTATGAAGGTTGATTACTGCCTCTCTTGAACTTACTGCACTTTTAGCTGAGATTAATCTGCGAAGATCACATGACTCTTCCCAATCCATAGCAGAATTCCCAGTGATGTTGGGCAGCAATAGTTCTCTATTTCAAAGGCTGTATATGCCAGTACATTTATATGGCCTTGACATTATTTGTATTGACCCTGATGGGGACAGCTATGCAAGTACTATATAAAATGTCATTCTCCTGCCAGACTGTGATATTTAACTTCCCATTAGAAGCATATAACTTAAATGATTTGTATTTTCTCCACTAAATTGTTATAGAAAACAAAGCTGTAGTCTTATGCTGTAGCAACAGGTGAAAAGTATGGAAAAAAAAAGGCAAAAGAGGCAATTAGTCTGTAATTATAGTCTTTTAGTTCTTCTTTCTGTTTGTTTGTTTGTTTGTGTTGTTGTTGGTTTTTTTCCCCCAGCTAACATAGCTGGCATTTTTGCCCCAATAGCTAAGATTTTATCCTTCACTAGTTTGAAACCCAGTCTTTGTCGTATCATTCACAGGTTTATATACTGGACATAGCTATGATTTTACCTTTTTTTTTTTCCCCCTGTGACTTAAAAAAAAAAAAAATCAATTGATATTAACTTGCACTTTCTGTAGCTTCAAAACCTGCAGAAAATACAGTTGGAAGACAGCCTGGCTCAGAGGTTGCCTGACCACACAGCGATTTCAGGCGCAGTAATAAAGTCTCAGCACAAGAGGGCCCCCAAAGACAACGTGTCCTGCGGTGCGGAACAGGCGATGGTCCAAGTTTGGGAATGCCGAGTGTGCCGTGTGTTCAATGATGCCTTAGGATAGCTCATGCATTTCACTGTAATTTGGAAAGAAGACATAATATTAGCTTCTTAAATACTGACTCCGGGCTGCATTAGGACTCAAGATATTTCATATTAACCCAGGAAACATACTTGAGCTGAATTAAACACTAAGAACTTACAATGATTTTTATTTTTATTAGTAGTAAAGTTAGACTCTTATAAAGGATTATTTTTATTATTGCTTAATGTATTTTAATTTTGAGAACTGTCTTGTATACCATGATCTAGAATGTTCTTCCATTACTTTCATGCACTCAGAAGACCATCAAACATTTGTGCAGTACATGTGCTGAGTCCTGAAGTTCCCTTATGAACCGTTTAACTGGGCTATACTTCTTCCACTCTAATGGTCCTGTTCCTTACAGCTAAAGTTCTTTTTCATTTTCACAGCCTCTCAAAGAAAATCATATTTACTGAGAGTGAGGTTGTGCTCTCTTGAGTTGTAATGAAAAGTCAACTAAATGCTCTCATTCTACAGGAAGGACCTTGGTGCTGTACTCTTTACTCTTTAAAAAGCTCCACTTCAACAATGTATTGCTGAACCAAATCAAATGAGATTTGCAGCAAAACCGTCACAATATTAAAAGGAAGGTTGCTAAAGGAACATACCCTCTAATTAATTCTAGAACAAAACAAAACAGGGAGTATCAAAGAAGAAATGGAAGGTTATTAATAACTTTTAAGCTACCTTCTAATGACAAGTTAGAATAGCCTATCTTTACAAAACACCAGAAAAAATAAGGTCATAACTTTAGAAACTTAATGTTCAGAAAATTTTAAATCAGAATACTTAGGTAAATAAATGCATGTGTAGAAAGTAAAGTCAGTAACCCCTTAGAATGGTCTAATTTTGACTACTGAAGAGGTGAATCTGTATTATAACAGTCAAATTATACAGTAAAAGTCAAGGCCCTGTCTTTATAGACAGACAACCAGGAAATTTTCCCATGACTTGTTAGAAAAAACAAGTGCAAATAGTTTATGATGGTTCAACTAAATATAGTTCCACAGAAAGTAAGACACATATTGCTACTATAGAAGGTGATATTCAGGTCATCTAACAAAGGCTCTAGGCCTGTGTCCAACAAAAAAACACTCAGGTTTTCTTTAAACCAGCAAGAACTAGTTTTACTGAAGTGCTATAGTGAACATTACCTTCCAATCTCTTAATCTGTGTAAGAAAATACTGATCACATATCTTTGGGCTTAGATTTGAATAAGCTTGAGTTTAAGTATTGCTACTGTAGTCAGTCTGCTTTTATTCACAAAGATACATCTGGGTAGGTTATCCAGTACTAATCAGTACTTTGTCAATAGCAAAGTACCTAGAAGCTTAGCATAAATCTCATGCAGATGTATCACTGTGTTATTAGGTGGCCAGGTTCTTTTATGTGTAAATGTCAATAAAGTATTTGACTCCATTGACTGGTCTTTTATTTGCCACTGTGAAAATAGCAGACAGCCAGCAGAAACACTGCTGGAGCTAATTTGATGTAATTAAAATTATTTCCTTTATAACTGATGGTATCGTACCTGAAGGGAATTCAGCCCCAATTTTATACAATATTTTCACCAATAGGAAAATATAAGTTAACTGCTAACTCATCTCTGTATTTACATATTCTACAGAGGTGAAAGCCTGCAAGTGTTTTGTTCTGATTTTGAAAATACAGTTGGGAAAGGCTCTTGCATCACAAATTTTATGACAGGGATTTAATGCCACAGACACAACACGGTGTCTGTTCCCCCACCCACCTCCTATCCTAAAAAAATAATTGAAAAATCATGAGGCTAAATAGATGATTTTGTAGTCTTGTAGCTTGTGATTACCATCATAAGTTTTAGTAGAGTTGTGGCAGAACTCATTTGTCTCCCTACTGTACACATCTTCTGATTTTCTTAACATTACTGTCAAAACATCTAGTCCTGTACTAGATGTTAGTAGAAGTTAGATTAGCAATTCACACCTTTACAAAAGATTTGGCAGGACTTCAATGTTTTGATGTCAGTTGTGATTATTGATTTGTATTTTGAAGAGGTGTCATTAACTCGACGCATCAGTTTTCCTTTTGTACATGTAACATTTTTCAGAGGAGGTGGAAAAAAGACAAGCATGTTTATTTTATGAGGGCTCCCTGAATCTCTTGCAATAACAGACATTGCTGAACCTGGGAGATGGTGGAAGAACTGTTACAACTGTGGAAGGAGAAGTGCAGATTTCAGTGAGTGAAAGACACGGTTCCTGTTGCAGAGAAAAGCAGCTGCAGTGGCTGTTTTTCTGTTGGCTGCCTGAGAGCACAGACTGCTTGGCATCACCTGGTCTGCAAAACAACAGCCTGGGTTGGTGACATGCAAAAAGTCATCAGTAGGAATCACAGGTTATTTTCTCCCTCTGTGTCACCAACTAAACCACACCATAAATGTTGAGGTGCTATGATAAGATTCACTTTGGTGCAGTGCTCTGCTGAGCAGAACTGCCCCAGAGCTTTGCTACTGTTCCAGTGAGGTCAAGATCCCTCCTGTCATCTACTGCTTCAGTCTTCAGGATCTAAGCTGTCCAGCTATGAGCAGAGTTGCACTGCATGACCTTCAGACATGCTTTCCAACATAAATTATTCTATGATTCTGTGATGGTGCAGTAATTCTGCATTTCAAGCATGTTCAGATATTCATGCTATTTGATGGAACAAGAAGAGATGTCCATGTCCGGTTTTCATTAAATATTGAAATGCCACATCTGTGGTTTAAAATAAACCTTAAGAGGCAGTATTTTTCCTCCTTATTAACTCTTTCAGTGCCTTGTTAAAGCTCACCTGCTAAGGACATTGTAGCAGATGTCTGAGTTGAAAACCATACCACAGAAATGTTGGAATGTGGATGCAGGTTCTGCTACTCAGGATTTATAGGGATGTCAGGTATTGCCAAAAAGGTAGCTGATGAACTTGGAAGGATGAAATAAGACACAGCTGAGAAAAACATCTCTGAACAGAAGAAAAATGTCTCTGAGATGGCTGTCTAACATTTCCCAGGAAGAGACAAGCATTATCAGTCAGAATCACAAGAGACCAATTGTTCTTCTCTGACATTATGATGATAGGCATCTCAATCCCTGAAGGAATGTATCGTAATGAAGTAGCGTGGCAGTTTCCTGTAAAGCAGGTTCTAAACAGTAAAAACATAAATTGTTTTATCAACCCCTATGAACGGAAATCCTTCTATAGTAAATTCTTCCAAAGGCTTTAGTTATGTCACTCATAAAAGAGAAGAAAATGAAGGCAGTCAAAGCTTTTGGTCCATTGGAAACCCATTATGTGCTTTACTACAGCCCGAGGAAGAACAGCAGGACTGTGGTTCCTTGAGAGGATATGAAACAATATTGCTCATCAGGTAGTTTCTCAACTGTTTGTTACTGACTGGACAAAGAACAAATAAATCTCAACCCAGTGCTGAAGCACTGGGAAATATCACTCTATTACCAAAATGATAGTAAGAGTTTTATAGAGAAGACAGGAAGAAATCTCTGGATGGTACAGTTGAGAGGAAAATGGAAGGTCAAACAGGAGATGCCACTGAAACAGATGAAAATCTGATCATGGGTATGAAGAAAATTACACTCTGGTGAGCAAGCAGCTCTATGAGCCAACAGTTGGTGGATGGTGAAGTTCTATGGACTGAAAAAGCTAAGATACTCACTGAAAAAACATAAAACCTGTTTCCCTCTTCTTCCTGCCCCGTGTCCTGCAAGACTGTGGGAGAAGACAGGAGGGAAAGCCACCGAGCGTGGTCCTGATGGAGGACAGCAAGGACATGGGCAGGCTGTTTGGCACAGCATCTTCCTCATTTACCTCCCAGGTCTATCACTCCAGTAAAACAAACATCGAGTAAGAATGATTCCTAGTCAAGTCAAGAACAAGTTTTGTTTCCTATCTAAATAGGAGCAGAGTAGACACAACAACGCTCTGTGTGTGAAACAGCTCTATCAAACCCCAGCACTGCTTGGGAATGTAGCAATTAGCTATTGCTGGTGTGTTCACTTGATTTGATTTCAACTTTGGCAGCTTCCCAACATGAAAAGAGATTACTAAAATAAGTCATTCAGAGATTCTATTTAATGAATAAAAGGTGAGAAGCTGTGTGTTCCCCTGCAGGTAACAAAATTGTACATCAGAACAGATCAAGAATTTTCTGAGGAGAAAAGTGTAAATAAAAATTATATAGGGCATTAGGAAGAAAAATAAGGAACCACAACTGAGATATCTCTTTTAAATCTGTTTTCACTCTAAGCAAACAGTGATCAGAGTAGCATCCTTCTTGGTCTGTTTATCAGGGAGAGACATTTCCCAGCTCTCTCAGAGCCTGAAGCACATGCTGTGCAAGCCATTCAACACTTTCAACAGCTAAAGGTCTTCTCTGGTTTCTACAGACATGAGGACAAGTTTCCCAGTGATTTTGATGGAAATTAGAAAGAATCTGAGAAAAAAAAAAGTAGGAAAGTACTCAAACTTTACCACATAAAATCCCAGAACTTAGCCTGTTTGGGTTTTGGGGAGATTTATTTATTTCAGGATCTGAATCTATACAGAGAGAAGAAAATCAGTATGATGTTCTTTAATAGCTATTATTTGTGAGATATGTTAATAAAAATCTGGGCTCCCTGAAAACTTTACTCTGCTTGGCCTATGTCAAATTAATGACCATTAAAAATTTATCCAAACTGGGTAATTGCGTCAGTGTGTCTGTCAAAACATGAAGTCTTGGTTCCTAACCCATATTCTTGGTCTCTTGGAAAATGGGTGCTTATCAAATGACAGTCTTAATGAAAGAATAATAGGTACTCACTTTTAACTCTCTGACTGCTATACAGAAGGTTAAAAATACAAATATCCCAGGAAACCATTTGCATTACAGTTGTTTGCTATCTCCTAGAACTGCTTGCTTGACCAGCTATTTTTGTGCAAAGAGAAGAAAAGCTTTTCAGCTAGAAAACAGGATTAGATTTTCTTTTTGGTCAGTACCATAAAAAAGAACAGCTTACATTAGTTTCCTTTTCCCCTTATCACACCATAGTTTCAGATGCACCACAGCATAAAAACATTGACTTTCCTATCTCAGTGTGAAAGCCTGTCATTAACAAGTGATTATTCAATTTACTTTTCCTTTTTTTTCCGCTAAAATATGGCATGAGTCTTCTAATCTTTCACTCACATGAAACAGAATAATTATAACTTCTTTAGAAGCATTGCTGAAGGTATTTTGTCCCTGTTGGTAGGCTGGAGGTGATTGACGCTTGGAAGTTTGGGGATTTTTTTAGAAGTTGGATTAATTTATGGATTTTTGGTCACTTTCCACTGTGAGCTTTGATAATAGAGGCTAAACACAGGAAGATTTTATCCCTGTTAGGACTCAGAAATGTAAAATAGAATTTTTCTTTTTATTAGAATTTTGCTCCTGAGCCAGAGGCTATAGTAATAACAATAAGTGAGATAATTTTGTAAGCATTATCTGTAGGAAATGTAATAAAATAGCTACAAGAGGAAACATGTTTGGAATTATCTTGTTGAAAATATTATTCAATATGTTAGAGATTAGAAACAATAACATCTTGTTTCCTGTGGTAAAAATGTACTAATAAGAACGGTTATATTAATAGCATTGTTGCAGGCAGCCTGTATTGTTGGGGTTTGACATACACTTAAAGAGCCCAGCTTTTTTAGACTACTTATATTTAGGTTTTGGAAGAAATAATCAAGATTTCTTCCTTTTTTTATCCTCAGTTTGCGTTGCAGGTACTTTTTGAGAGCCATAAAATTTGAGGTTTCACTTTGCAGACTGCATCCATAGCTACAATTCTTTTGGTTTAAGGGCAGTGTTGGTTGACCTGTTTGATCTCACCTAATGCCTTGAGTCTGCTCTCATTCCTGTGAAGTACAAGGGAGACTGGGTGGGTACGGGTGGTGGTCCTTTACTGTGCTGGTCGCACCAAACTAATTGATTTTACCAGGTACCAACTTAGTTTTCTGAGTGCATAGTTGAGGTTGTGGCTCAGAAAAGCGAAAGATGACCTCAGGATAAAACAACAAGCACTCCTTGCTAGAAAGAATGCAAAAGCCAAAGAAATAAAATTATCAGAAGAATCAAAGAATTGAAATAATCAGTACTGGACTGAGTCTAGAATATGTACAAGAATATCAAGCATTTAGCAAATACATCAGGTTTAACATACTGACTTCCCAGATCTCCTTGTCAGGTTCTTGATTTTTGGGGTGTCCTTTGGTCTACCGTTCCAAATTTACTTTTCTATTGGATTTTCTATTTTTATCTATTTTTATTTTTTATTATATATTTTGTTTTTATTTTCTACTGCCTATTTCAGACTTTAAAATTTATCTGCAGAATATACTGCCTTTATTTTCCGCCACGTTCTTTCTGAACCAGCTTCTCAGTGGCATTCCCTGCAGTTTCCTCTCACTACATTTACTGCCTTATTGCATAGAACAGAGCCTGGAGCAAGAGCTCACTTGGTTGGTGTAGTCACGTTAGAGGAGCAGGTTTGTCCTTGCTCCAAACCATTGACAATGTGAGTAGGTAAAATGGTTTCAGAGAGAGGGTACAGGACATATGCAATGTAAGCTACATGATTTCAACATCTATTAAATTTATGCCATGACTTGAAAAAAAGGAGTTCTGAGTCTGTTCTGAGTCCGAGTCTGTTAAGTTAAATTAAATAGAAAATGGAGGAAAAAAGCAGCTGCTAAAGGAGGCAGATAATAGAAAACCTTTTTATCACTTTTCACAGTTAAAGTGTTTTATGAAGAGCAAGGCATGCATGAAGAGACCTTGAGGCTGAGTGTGGTACTTGTGGAAATCATTGAGTAGAAGCAGGATATTTCATCAGGAAAGGCAGATGGAAATGAAGAAAAACTAGGAGCCACCTTAGTGCTTCCACATCCTTGTCGGCATTCACCGAGGCACTATTGGGTGTTTTGTCAATGGGAGGATATAAACAGACAGACACATTGCCAGGCAAATGTCTGCCTTGAAGTTTTTGTAGTGAACACTGAGTATGAGGCATGTGGAGTCAAAATTTTAAGGTGCTCTCAATACCTTAGGCTCCACTTCAGATAGGTATTGGCAGTGTCACAAAGATTACAGTACTGGCATGTTAATCAGTCCAAGACTGAAGGAGCACCTTTTGAGCATAATAGAGAATTTCCAGTGGGTAACCCAAGATATATACTGGAAATTGAGGGCTAGAACTCATCTGCTGTTACTGTTTTGCCACTTAGCTGGAAGTCCTACATCTCCCCTGTAACAGAGATCAGGACTTCATGTTTTTGTGGAATCAAATCTGAGCAGTATCAAAACTAAGAACTCCTCAGCTCGTATGTGGTAGGTAGGAAAACACATACAGTGTAATCATCCTAATCCACTAGATCAAAACCCCCTGAATTTACTTAAACTATAACTGAAGCTGCTTCCAGTTAAAACATACAGGCTGACATCAAGTGGTGCAGGTTGCAGGTATTAGAGTGGTACAACATAGCAGGTAGCAAGACTGACAGTGAAACTGGGCTTGTTGCTAAGCGGTGCTGTAGATTTAAAGCCAAGGAGTGGCATAACAAATTAAGAAGTCTGTTAGATATTCTGTTTGTGAAGATCCAAATTTAAAAATAACTAGTCTGAGCATCAGCTTGTTTCTTGGGCTGAGTGACATGTTTTGAAATTTCCTCTGTACACAGAAAATGGAAAAAGCTGACTAAAGAGTTCCTATTGACCTGTAATGCAGAGATGTTTCAGGCACTAAATGCCTTGCTTAATCTGCAAATCCAAAATATCTTCTACTGCATGAAATGTTGGGCACGTCCTGGAAGGCAGAAAGTAGCAACATGTTCAGAAGTATAAAGTTAAATAGGTCTCACTGATTGACTGCCACGCCATGTGGAACAAATGTGCAGCTCTTTTCCACAGCAGTAGGGGCATTGTGAACTTCAGGGTGATCCAAGCTAAGGATGTTTATCCAGCCTTTATGTACAAAGCTTTATGCATAGAAATTGTATATCATCCTGAGTTTCCTGCTGCTGGGTTTTAGTTTCATCCTGGGAAAGAGAGCTAAAGCTGTTAATTTTAGACAGTGTGCATTGCTTCTTACTGATTATTCACTGAAGGGCTAGGTGATCATTGAAAAAAACTCTTCCTAATTCCCTTCCTAATATGAGCAGGCTTTGGTATTCAGACACCCCTAGAATTCAGAAAAACTCTCAGTTTAATAGCATTAATCCTTATCTTCATTAAAACACTTATTTACCTGAATTACAATCTTCTCCTGACATGACAGATGTGTGAGGAGAGCACCAAAAATCACTGCACTGTTTCACCCTTTATTGCACACCTCTCTCTACCTTGCTTCCAAAGCCACTATTGTTCACAGCAAATGGATTTTTATATAAACACGTGCCAGAAGCAAGCAGCAGTTCCCTGCTAGGCTCTTCATGCTTCCCCTCCCAGTTTTGACATCTCTCAGTTCAAAATTGCGCCTTGTGGGGGTGCTGTCCTACCTAAAATAAATTGCATTGCATTACACTGTGAAAGGGCTCTATAGATCAGAATAATATAGTGGCACATATCTGAAGGCATTTCCTTTCCCCCAGCCCCCTTCAGCATATGCTGTTCCTTTATTTCCCATAGGA
Source organism: Empidonax traillii (assembly GCF_003031625.1). Classification (NCBI taxonomy): domain Eukaryota; kingdom Metazoa; phylum Chordata; class Aves; order Passeriformes; family Tyrannidae; genus Empidonax; species Empidonax traillii. Next base: position 475,200 of record NW_020955295.1, on the reverse strand, counting down.
TTTTAAGAACAACTCTACAACCGAGTTTCTCTCCTGCCAAAGAAATCTTCAAATAAAAAATGGATTTTTTTTTTTTTTTCTTTCAGAATAATACAGCACCTTTCTACATGTAGGTGAAAAACTTCCTCAGGTCAAAGTGAAATGCATACTTCAGTAAGTGATCTTTTCTAAATTATATCAAGATAAATAGTTTTAGCAGATTTCAGAGAAGTTACTAAAGATTTACATCCCATGTGTGATTAGCATCCAGCTGCACAAGATAGAAAGCCAAAACTGGCTTTGATGGTACCTATTTAGGACATTATTTGAAGTATTCTCCCATCTTTGCCCAAGTAACCTACAGTCTTCCTCTGTTCCTGTGATAAGTCATAAGCAGTAAGTCACAGTAACAATTCTTAAGACATTTTAAATCTTCAAAGTACCCAAAAGGGACTAGGAATACCTGTGCGACTTACAGGTTTTCCTTCCCATTATAAGGACAAGATGCAAGGATGCTATGGACCTTAAACCTATGAGCAGATACATCAAAGAAAATATTTATCTGGTTTTAATAATGTGCCAATCAGCAGTGCATTCATGCTCAAAGCTGGAGAGCTCTATAGATTTGGGAACTATATTTTTTTGCTTCAAGAAAACTGCAGTAAAGGCTTGGTCTATTCTTTCACTTGAACCCTTCTAGTTTTCTTAAAATCTTACCATTTGAGGCTGAACTTTCAATTCCCAGGGTGAATTCATTAGAAATGTCAAAAAAAGTTATTTAGATGCTTCGGAATAAAAAAACCCAGAAAGCAGGTTTTGTATTCAGAGGAAAATGAGATTGTATAAGGCTTTGTACAACTGTCACTCATTTTTTGTTGTTTGCTGCTCACCTCTGATTGAGTGAGGGAAAAACATTCCAGGGTTGATGTTTGGTTAAGAATTGCTTTTTGAAGTTAGGAAGAGAAATCTGTGTTTCATTCAAAGCACTTCCTAAGATTTTAAACAGAAAATATTATCTTGCTGCTTCTGTCATGTTACAAGGGCTTCCTTTACATTCTCCCCCACCTACCTGAGAGAGAAATGCTGCTGGTTTCAGGCTGCTACTGTGACAGGTAAAGACCTCACCCAAAGCAACAAAGCTAAGTCATGAAGAAATTGCTCAGCTTCACAGAGAAAAACATGCAAATAGAAAGAACATGCTTTTTAATAAGAAGTGTAATTTAAAAAATATAGGAGTGAAGCAACTTAAGTTTTTCAAATATATAATTTTGAAAATGCAGTATTTACATAAAGTAGAAAATGCTTTTGTCCATTTTCCAGGCAGAATTATTTACTGAGTGTAATTGGAATTCATAAATACTTTTGATCCCTCAAAACCCAATACCTCAGGGTCAGAAGGTATTTCAGGTTGGAAGGGATCTCTGGAACTCATCTATGCCAACCTCTGGCTGAAAACAGGGTCAGTTGTAAGGTCAGGCCATGCTGCTCAGGGCAAACTGAAACCAGGAAGACCTGAGATCAGATTCCCCAATTCCAGTATATTTACTGTTTGCCAAGAAAAAAAACTAAGTGAATCAGAATCTAACTGATACCATTGAAATTTGGGTCTAAATTCTCAACAGACATAAGTTAAAGAGCCTGTGGGTTGGGAGCTGTGTCAAAGAGCAATTCTGAGGCAAAACACTGAATTTAACCCATGTTGTACAACCAGTGCCCACCTTTCTGGTGTCTTTTCTCTGTGCTGGGTTATAGGCTCCTCACTACAGACCAGGCTGGGCCATGGACTGTGTTAGCTCTGGGCTTTTATCATTCCTAGTGTATGATGTGTAGCCATCAGCACGTTCTGAAAAGCTTTGTTACTTTCATAATTACCAAAATATACTGAGAAATTTTACATGTGTAAATACACTTGCACCGAATTTTTAGTGAAAACAGACATTCAGACTAAAAATAAGGAGTCATCTGTCTCAGCAGAGACGGGTCCCATGACTGTGTGCCCAGTGAGGAAGAGTACAGTGAAAAACAGCACTGATCACAGGGTGGAAATTAAGTGAATGATGCAGTGACCCAGCTGGAGTTTGGAGAGACCTTTCTGTCAGAGAAAGGATCAACTGACCCACAGCTATGTCTGCCCACCTTGGCCCAGCTAAGACTTAGAGGCTGACAATCAGGTGGCATTTTGATGATTATTTTTCAAAGGTAGACTGTCAAGCAGTGGAAAATAAGAACAAGGCTAAACAAGACCTGATTAGGACAAGAAGTGGTTGATGTACATGTGGAAAAAACACCTAGCACCTCCAGCTTAGGGAAAAATAGTTGGTTTTGTGATCTGTCTAGGGGCTTGTGTTATCCAGTGCCTTCTGTCTGAAAACACCAGAGCTTAGATGGTCTCTGGATCACTCTTGGCCCCTGTACTGCAGTGGGGTGGTGCAGCTCATTGCTTTGGGTATCAAAGAGCAAGTCATAGCGTCTGTAGTGCTTTACCTGCTAAGTGACAACAAAACAGGTTGTGATTGTGGAAGCAGGAAAAAGACACACTGAAAACAGAATTAATATTAATAAGCCTAGGTCAGTGGTTACTAGTCTCTCAAAAAAGCAGAATAGTAAACATAAGTATAAACAGTCACATACCAGACCAGAGAAACCCTGAAGAATTCCCATGGAAGGACGTGGATTTTTAACCTGGGAAAATTGACAAACTTTTTGAGAAACATTGCTATAAATTAAAGATGCCTTTTTTCCTAGAAATGAAAAATTCTCCCTTTGCTCCATTGCAAGTTCATCATCACTTCTGCAATAAAGCTGATAAAGTCTGGGGAAAACATATCAGTGTTTCTTTGTGTCTCAGCAATGTTCACAAGCCTCTCAAATCCAGTTATTCATAAAACAATATCTTGTGCTTGTTCCAAACATTGGTATAACCACAAAAGACTGCATTTAGTGTTTTTTAACACAGCCCATAGAAAATCTGTATCCTTCAAAACCCTTAGATGCTTATCTTAGTCTGCAAAAGCTCAACATGGGAATTTTGTTATTTACTTCTTTACTTCTTTCACTCCTTATCTTCTTTTTCTTAATCCACTATCTCTTCCTTCACCGAAAAATACTATCATATTTCTTGTGGAGTACCTCCATAGAATGAGAAATATTTTTCACTTTAGTATTTAGTGTTCCAGCCATTGCTTCTCTTCAGAGACAGGTTTTGTTAAAAGAAAACACACAACTTCTTTCAGCTGCTCTGTGTGCTCCAAAGCAGCTCCTCCTTCGCCTGTGGAAAAGTTTGGTTTGGGGAGGGCTGTGGCAGATAGGATGGGTTGTTCAGTGTTTTATTCCTTTCTACATGTTTGTTAGGAGCAGTGTTACCCACACTAAGCGCTTTGTTCAATGTGTTTTTTGCATTCCTTCAGCACTGATAGATTCAGATTCTACCCCATCACCCATCACGGGGGAGGCAGAGGAAAGGATGTTTCTTGCTTCTGCCTCCCTGTATGACCAACCTGTTCCTGGAGCACCAGAAGAGACTTCAGATTGAATTTTGTCAGCATGATTCTCCAGGTTTCTGAAGGACTGCAGCACTGCTGCAAAAAGTTTCAGTGACAAGGTCAGCTGAGCTTCCCCTGGGGGTGAGGCTCTGTCCTCCTCAGCCTTGGGAGAGATCAAGAGCACAGTGCACATTCAGACAGCAGAACCACCGAGGGGCAGTGCTGGGGGTGGGCTGTGTTGGTTATTTCTACTTATTACCAGGCCAACTCATGCCAAATAATTGCTTGAACGAGTTCCTAAACCGTGAGTTTTGCTTTTAACAGTTGAAGACCAAGATCTTGAGGTAGCCTGTTATTATTAGTGAACCTTTGAAACTTTCTAAACACAGGTAATCAACTGTTAAATCAAAAATAGCAGACAGGCTTTCACACAATAGCTTTCCCACAAGTTCCTTAGGGCTCCCTAAAAGATGGGCTAATAAATTTTATTAACTTTCCCCATGACCACTGTCTCATATTCCTGGTATGTGTGGGTGTATCAAAATTGAAATACTCTCAGATCAAGAGATTTGACTTGTCTACCTCTGTTGAAAGTCACCACTTCAGCAAAAGAACAAAGCAGAAAAGGAGGAGAGGTTCTGTAAGTAGCAGCTATTCATATTGCAAGTCTCAGACTGAGAAGCTATTTTTGCCCAGAGAAACAGAGCTCAATACAGCACTTACATTTTAAGTACCACACATTCTATCAAGCATACATGATTTCTGAGTAGTTTTCATAGGTAAAAAGATCAGGCTTCATTTCTTTCTCTCCTGCCAATGCAGCTCGTGCATCTTTGAGCTTTAGTTCTGCAAACACATCCTTGACTTTACAACCCCGAGCAATCCCAAAAGAATGTTTTTTTTGAAACCCTTCTCTTTTGCTCATCATACATCAACTGCACTTGCTTCTGCAACTGTCACTGAGGGTAAGACAACACCTGTCTTCCTACAAATGCTGTGTGTCCATGTCAGCCAGATTTCTCTTTGGGACTAAATTACATTTTCTCTTCTGCCCTTGCTCAGTTCATGTGCATATTACAGTGCAAGTCCTCAGTCTTTTCATTAGAGTGAGCTCATGATCCTCCACCTCTCATTCCCGCAGCAAGTTGTTTTCCAATAAATAAGATGCCAAAGAACATAAATGGTATTTAGGGAGGAAGGAAAGAGAAATTAAAATTCAGATCAACTTGAAAGAGTTTTTGATGAAAACACTGTCAGATCAATAAAGTTTTCAGATTTTTATTTTGTTTAAAAAAGTTGATTCATACATGAAAGTTTAAGGAGGTGTTAAAACTCTCCAAAAAGGACCTGTCAGGTCAAATAGTTAATTTAATTCAACCAGAAACTCCTTCTTCATGCCCCAGGTCAGTTATTTGCATAGATCTGATTTCTTTATTTACATATATTTGTATTCTTACAGCTCCTTCAGCTTCTGTGTTATCTTAATTATATACATTGTATAAATAATAAAAAAACCAGCCTATCTCTGTCTTGTCTGGCTTTATTTAACCAGCAATTTAGGGACTGTTCAATATTAAGATATAATCAAGCTAACAGTCCCTGCTCATGCAAATAGTTCCTAATCTCTGGAGAAGAACTTGCTGACATGAAATCTGCATTTCTGTGTTTATATATTTAGTCTTCATAGGGGGAAAATCTTTTGCAGTGAAGCAGATGGTAGGAGATACTGTGAAATTTACCACTGAACAAAGTACACGAACATTTTATCATCAAACCTTTGAAGAGAAAATAGCTTTTAATAAGGTGGAAAGTTTTATGAAAAAAAACCCAGTGTCTGGGGTAAGAGGCTGACAAACAAGACAAAGCAATCTTTCCCCTGTCTTTGGTGATAATTTTTTTTTTTTCCTGAAGGCACAGGAAAATTTGTTTTCTAGTAACTTGATAAAAACCTCCAAACATACTGGGAAGAGTTCAAATAACTGGAAAAAAAACGGAAAAAAAAAAAAAAGAAAAAAAGAAGAGGCAAAACTAATTTGTTTTCAGGGCAAAAAGAACATCCAGGCTTTCCCAAATCAGTGCAACCTTATATATTAGGCTCTCCTGGGTTAGGAGAGGAGCTCTCTCGGAACCTGGGAGGGCTGCATGTTTGTGGACTCGGGACAGCTCTTGGGGTGCAGCGTGATCACATCTTTTCCTGGGCTTTCCTATATGGATTGCTCAATGCCCCACACATGTACAATGTTACGAACAGCATCAAAACCCTGCTGGAGAGCTGACTGTGAGTAATCAGAGTAAACTGCAGAGAACGGACACAACAGGCTCCCCTTGGCTTGTCCTACCTCGGAACTGTCTGCCATCTCTCATCCCCATCAAAGCTGGTATGACTGAGCTTCTTACTCTGGCACAAATAAAGAAAAATAATCCAGGCAAGAGCTGTCACAAGCCTGGATGGCTGTAGCCAACTCACTGCAGGACAGCAAAGGGCAGCTTTACCAGCCACAGATTAACTAATGCGTTTTCTTCTCTTACAATTAGTTCACCTCCTTAAAGAGAGAGATAAGAAGCAGATGACTTTGGATGTCCTTTTTATCCCCAAACTAGTGCTTTAGCTGCACCCCTAGTTTGCACTTTGAGCTGGAAAAAGCTGGGATTTTGTACCAAAATTGGTGCAGAAGGTATGATTTCCATCCATCCCAAGTGGATGTTATAAATGTGACCATTCATAAGTTAACATCTTTTACTGACATGAAGCAAAACCAAACCATGCAAAGGTAAAAATACCTTCTAAGAAGGTGTCAGGGGATAGCAAGGGCTGGCTGCTCTGTGCAGGATGGTGAGCTGGAGGATAATAGGACTGGCAGGCAGGGGTTTTACCAGCACCACCCCAGAGTACCTGAGAGAGCGTGGCCAGAGCGAGCCCAGATCCATCAGACAAGTCCCTGATGGTCAGGCCAGTGCGAGGTTTCACTCCAAAGTCAGCCTGCCGGTCAGCAGCAGGTCTGAAGCTGGGTGAACCAGATCTAGCTGAACTGGAGACCATCCCTCTTCCAGCAGAGCTCCAGCTGTGACTGCAGGGCCAGAGCCGAGCTCAAACAGGGCACCTGTTTCGTATCCAAGGATTTGGGGTTCCAGCTTTTGAGATGAATAGACAAAGGTACAAATGGGTTCTGAATTTGTGATATTTTATCTGGTTTTTAATAGGAATTTTTATTGGTTTTGTGTGGCACTTTTTTGCTGCCTTACATCAGTCTTAATAACCAGAGCTGAAGGGAAAGACCAGAGTGACACAGACTATCAGCATTTTCTTTTGTAAGATCGACGTCCTCACGTTCCAATTAAGCAGAGCAGGAACTTACTGCTCTAAGATCCCCCAGCAGATAATTTTGGCACTGTTGCACCGTGGCACAGGGTGTTTGCTATGCATGCCAAGGCTGCCCTGATGAGCCCAGCAGACGTGCCCGTGGCAGAGGTGCTGAGGGTTGGGAACGAGCTGCGCTGCCAGAGCTGCGCTCCCAGCTCTCCGCATTCAGGGCACGTGCCTGTGTTATGCCTCCCTCCTGCCAGGGCACTTTGGTTTCCGTGAGTGAAGCAGCACATTCAGCTATCAAAGGGAAAGGGTGAAGGCAAAGAAAAGGCCAGGAAGTTCCGATGTTTAATGAACCTTTCATTCAGTATGTACAGCTTCTCATGTAAACTGAGCGTGTGGAGGAATCCCATGGAATTCAGACCAGGCAGCGTGTGGGCTAAACAGTTGAGTGAGAAAGTAAGCAAAGAGGGAAAAGGTTATATCTGCTTTTATTTGGTTATCAAATCCAGTCCTTGTCATTTTGGGCGATCCTATTCTATAATTCAATTCATAAAATGATGTATAAGTCACAATTTTGTTGAGAAAAAGAGGATGGGGGAGAATTAACCTGTTCTAATTTTCTGTTTGACATTAGCATTTGGCATGAAGGATGAAAAAGAGGATGATAAGCACCATTGTTCCTTTCTCCACAATAAACTTGCATGAACGAGGAGGTAATTGCTCACCAGGGTAGACTCCTAAGAGCCTGAAGAATAATTATGGCCACTATGAAATAGTGTATTACTTACCCTGATCTTCATTTTTCCCCTATGCTGGGTAGAAAAACAGATATCTTCTGGAGCAAAAATTAAATTCCTGGGCTTTGAACTGCGTAAGGATCTTTGGTTCCATGAAACTGAAAAGCCAATGATCTCTATGTTTCCTTGCTTCCAAGCTGAACAAGCAGAACTCAGCCCTTTGCAGTATAAGAGCTAGTGAGGACTCAGAGTGACTGTGTTATTTGTACACTCTGTGTATTCTCTCCAGCACAGCTGCAAGATGGCATCGAGATTACAGAAATTGTGTAATATTATTCAGACTATGTTGGATCATGCAACAGGAGCTGCTCCGTGAGTAGGGAATGATTCCCATGCCTGTGGGAAGGGAGAGCCATAGAATATCCTATGTGCAGGACAAGGACATAGCACATTGCCAGAAGAGGTGCAACCAAAGAGTTGATTGCAGCTCCCATGTATGTGCCAGTGCAGCTACTCTGGTGAGAACCAAGCAGCCAAGAGCCAGCAGCACAGCCTCTACCATCTGACAGAGCTGCCAGAATAAGTACCCTGTGCTGATCTACCTCATCTAGCTGGCACTGAAGCCACTGTTTCCATGACTTCATTGTCGCACCAAGGGAGATGAGATGAGATGATGCCCAAATGTGCCTGTGCAAGCTGCAGCAAACGCTCTATGGTGCTCACAGGTCCCTACAGCTACAGTCACCCTTAGCAGGGGCTCGATATAACACCCACTCCTAACTCCTGATTCCTGAAACTAGGTTTTTTGCAGGATTTGGGCAGCCCACACAAGGTTTTGCTGGTCCTCTTCTTAGGGAGCATTTTGCTTATACTGAATATATATAGGAGAGTTATTGACCCTGTTATTACTAACGTAAAACACTTCAGAAACCAAAATTGGTCTTTATAAATATTCAACAGGAGATTTGCTTATGACTGATAGTTTTACTTTTACATATGACGTATGTAGGTGTTTTTGCTTTATATTTTATAACAGCATAACCAGAATACTGCATGTGCTACATGTTCTGTGTGAGTATGTAAGTGGTGCAGCAAGCTCTGTACAAGAGCCAAATGCCATCCACAGACTAGATGTGACATACACTTATCAACACCAGGAAAGGGAAAGCAAATTTCAGCACGTTGGACAAACTGTACTTGCCTAAAATGTGAGCTTTTCTATCCCATGCTATCACACCTCCTTAAAAACCCAATGTAATAAAAGCTAATAATGAGGCACGTTATGATTAAATGAACTCGGCTGAACAAATGAAAATGAGGAATAGCTATGAATCCTGAAGAAAAAAATTCAGGTGTGGGTATGAGCAGTTGATACTCCAGCCCTTGGACTGTGCGTGGGTAGTTGATCTTCAGATTGGGGAAGCAGTTTGGCCTTGTGCCACCCCTTAGAACTGCAAGATTGTGATTAAAACAAGACCGTCACAGAACCTCAGAAAATGAGTTTGCCAGGCTGTTTCATCCTGTAGCCTGAAGGCTTAGATTAAGAACCTGTGTCTAAGTGACAGACTTTGGATCTTCAAAGGCTGTGGAATCCTCCCCATAGGAGGCTCCAGAGCTCCACTACTTTTATCAGTCTAAGAAAATCACCCTGCTTTGACTGTGGGTTAGATTGAATTTTTATCCAGAAAAGAACTGGTTCAATCTGTAACATTTAAAAATGAATAATGAAAATATCTTGGTTGAAAAAGAAAAGCAGTAGGTTTAGTTTCTCAAAAATGCATACTATGCTGATCATTAGCTTCATCCTTCTCTGAGGTGTGCCAGCTCCGTGGCAGGAGATCCACGAGAATGCCTAATTACTTGCAGATGATTTGTGGTGGCTGGTGTTGCAGGCATATGTCAATAAAATACAAGGTCTGTTTTGTAATACCAAGGCACTAATCCAATTCTTTTTATTAATTAAAGGGAATTATGCACATCAAAAAGTAAACAAAAATTTTGGCTCTTGTAAGAAAGTTATTCTTGCTGCCTACATAAGAAGTCCCAATGGGAGCCACATTCTGCTTTCATGGTACCTCCAGTATTGGACTGAATTCTGTTTTGGAATTGTGTGCTCTGTCTGTGGATGGAGTGCTTTCCAATGTTGGAGGCAGGTCTCATCTCTGATTACTGACATGATGTCTTGGATGTTCTATGTGAGATAAAACCAAAGTAAACTGATGCAAGAGCTTAACACTGACTTTGACAACCTTTGGCTGTGCTGTTGTGAGTACCTGTTACAGAATTCTTCAAGGACACAGCAGTTCACTGTGCAGTCATCACAGAAGTCAGTGATGGCTTTGGTATGGCTTGACAGGGAAGAGAATAGAGTCCAGCCTTGATCTGAGTCTTTGCAAAGAGTACTGCCAGAGCAAATTGTTGCAAATTAGTAGGTAGTCCTCACAGGTGATCGGATGTGGGGGGAGTAACCATGCCCAAAGCGAGATGGAGGTCTCCTTTTCCCTAATATTGTGTGAAACTCTGTTTGTTTAGGCACACTCTCAGTGCAGTCCCTCTGCCATGAGCCCTTTCAGAGCTGGGAACAAGCTGGGAACAGGTACCAGCCCGAGTGTTCATGGTGTCCAGATGTTCCTTCCCTAGGCTGAAGCATTAAGGACCAAGTGAGCTACACACAAGTTATAATAAGATTACTCAGTTTTTGATTTGGCAGCTTTCACTGTTTATTTCTCTCTTATATTCGCTTGTAGCATTTAAACTAAGCAGTGTTTTCAGGTAATTGAGACACATGGGAAAACTGGCATTAACAGAATCTATTTTTCTGCTTAAAGTATTTGGCAGAAAATGACAAGCTTTCAAGTGCTTTTTCCTTTTTAAAACGATTTTGGCTGTTATGAGTGAGGGTTAAAAAAATCTCCAGTGTGAACCAGCATAGAATGGCTATGACTGTGTTAGCCTCTGCCCTTGGGGAGTGCTGCAAAGTCTTGGTAACAATATCAGAGGCATTTTGGCAAGTACAAATAAAATGAGAAGGCAAAAATTATAAAGAAGGCCTCTGCTCAAAGATAAGCTTGAAACTACTGTAACTGCTGTAGCAGGAGCTACTCTTGAGTGCTTCCCCAGCCTGCTGACAGGAAGGATATGGAATCCCTGAGGACTTTATGCTCTTGCTCTGCTGTGAGTCTGGGGACAATCCAGCAAAGTTTCACTTCCATCTTCTTTTTTTTTTTTTTTTTTTTTCCAGTTCAGTGCAATCTGACAATTTTCTATCATATTTAGGAAGTATTTGTGATTGGATAGAACACAGAAAATCCAAATGATTAATGGCTCTGAAATAAACAGGTCCTGGAAGCAAAGGAAGGTGGGTGCCTGGATGAATGAAAAGCATCTGGAAAGATGTCTAGTAGAGCTGACCAGATTCCAGCCTAGCTTTTGCCACATGTCCATTCAGAGCCTGTGGTATTTCCCTGTGTTGTGGATCCCCAAATAAAAGGCATTTTGGCACTGCCCTCCCCACACTGGATGCCCTGTTCCACTGGGGAGGTCTCAGAGCTAATTTAGCTGAATCTCATCCCCAGCCTGGGGGTGGGGGTTGTTCTCCACAGGGTTTCATAGCAGATGGAGTAGATCTCAGGCAATAGGAAGTGTCAGAGGGAGAGATGTATGGGAAAGCCTGTATTTAGCTTCCACCTCTATTTAGAGCTGCAGCAGAGCTCAAAGGCTGAACTTTGTGTGTAGACATTGATTTTGTCCTCCTTTTGTTTGAGTATGTGTTCACTTGGTGTGAGGCCTCTATATCAGGTATTCCTCAGGTTAAGGGTGTCTGCAGTGGCAGTTCCTACATCCAGGAGTGACCTTGCTACAAGGTGGTATTTTGGGTGAAAGTCTCCATTCTTATTTAAATGAGAACAAGGAAGAAAGAATTACAGCTCAAAAAAAAAACCCCAGAGGGAACCAATTTCCCTGCTGTTCAGGAAGTGTCTCTGGGACTGTTCCTTAGGACCCCTAACATGCAGGTGTCCTAGTGATGAGGGAGTGAAGCCCAAATCTTTCTGCTCAAGTTCCTGAGATGGTTTCTCCTCCCAAATCCATGATGCTTGTTCCCTGAGTTGCCTCCAATTCTGCTACTCAGCCTGCAAGTAGCATCAGACTGCCCAGACCAGCTGTGGGACTCACCAGCCACTTCCATGACTTAGAAGGTCAGAGTCATGTCCAATGAGGGCTTACTAAAGGAGGCCACATTAAAAAAAAGACAGTAAACTCAAAGAACAACTCGTGTCCTTGCTTTTATTTGATGTCTGTAAGATTCAGCAGGATTTGGGAACCCAGCATGAGATCAACCCCTGTTGTTTAAAGTGATTTTCGTCAAGCCTGTCTCTGATCTTTTTCATCAGAGCATGTATATTGCTTCCTTAATGTACTATACTACACTTCCCCTAACGAGCAGCACTTACTGCTGGGCAATCAGATGCAGGCAGAGGAACCTTTTCACCCATCTGCCTTGAAGACATTTCTTTGTGTATTTTATTAACTGGATGCATTTATTAACATTGTGAGATATTTCATTACAATAAGCAAAACAGAAGCCCCAGCCGCCATTTACTGAAGGCACTATGAAGCAAGGTTTATGAATTTTTCATGGACCTAACTTATCATGCAGCAGGAATTAGGTGAAAGAGTCCACCTTCCCTCAAGGACTACTTCATGGCACACCTGGATTGCATATTTCAGCTCTTTCATTTATTTTTTCAATATAATAAAAAAATTTTTTCTAAGCTGAAAACATGAGTCAGTGTTGAGTCAATTCAGCAAGATGAGTGGAATAAAAATGGCATGTTGTGGGCTCAGCCCCACACTGCCACTCACTCACTGCCCTCCACTGGGATGGGGGAGAGACTTGGAAAGGCAGAAGTGAGAAAACTTGTGGGTGAAAATAACAGAAAAGGCCTTGATGCTGTTCAGTAATAGCCAAAACATTGGTGTGTTATCAGCACTCTTTTGGTCACGATTACAAACCACAGCACCCCACAAGCTGCTATGAAGAAAATTAACTCCATCCCAGCCAAAATTATTACACTGCTGAGAAGTTTTTGATAACGTTTCATTACTAATTCATAAAGAGAAAATAATTTCTTAAGTTGTAGAATTTTTTCTGTGCTTGGGTAATTTCTAAGCTGTTGCTTATAGGGTGGTTTAAAAACTATATGACAGCTGTTCAAAGCTAATTTTAACAGGAGAGGGAGATCATCATACATTACCTCAAGACTATTTTGTAGTTTAATATGTTTTTAAAATGGTGACAGATGTAAATAGCTGCTGTATTTCACTGCAGGAAGCAGTGACCCAGGCAGACTGGGATAGGCTGATGCTCTCTTTGTGCTATTTCCAGTTGGCAAATGGTTCCTGTTCTGTACTTCTTACTGTATTTTCCCTTCATTATTCTAGACTATCTCTTTTTAAAAGCTACAGTCGAATTTCAAGGGACACATGTTCTTAACATATTTCACAGACTACTCTCCTATTTGGGAAAGGGCTCTGGAACATTGACTCCACTTGTAAGATTTTAGAGGAGTTCATTATCATGCTTCAAGCACTTAGACCAGTTCCCATGGCATATTGGTTGACATTAGTCTGGTATATCACCAGTTCTAAAGCTCATCTTTAGGAGGAAAGAGGACTTGAGCAATTAGGCCATCTGTGTATCTGTGTTTCCCCTTCCTTCTGGTAATATTTTTAACCCAGATAAATTTGGCAGAGTGATACAGGTATAAATAATCCTATTGCTGTGAGTTTTGTCAGAGTAGAGGGCTAAATAGAGAGGATGGGTCACAGAAGTGACCAAGCAAAGATGAAGTCTGCGGGATGATTGTTATTAGACACCAGAGAATCAACATAAACAGCTGCTAATGCCTCCATTGCATATAAGTGTTTCAAAACATATATTGATGTTGGTGTCTAAGAAGCTGCGATCAATATGACACCACATCTCATTATTTGAAGTATTTATTTTGTAAACAAATAATAGACAGAAAGGAAAGAAGAGTTGTCTGGCTTAATGACCTGTCTCTGCGTGGTCTTGATATCTTTATTTCTGAATGATCCAGAGGCAATAACATGGCTATTCACAAATCCAAATTCTGTGACTGACACTGAGCAAGTTAAAACTGGAGAGCTCTCTGAGGGTTTTGTTTTCTGACTCACTGGGTACTTGCATTTTGTGGGGCTTGATATGGATCAGATCTCAATGTTGTGTTTTCAGTTCCCCGCGAATCAGAAAATCTTCAGATCAGAATCAGAACGTTTTCTGGAACACTGACACCTGGTGTTTGAAAATTCATACAATTCCCAAGTCTTGCACTTTCTGACTGGAAACGAAGTTGTTTCCAGTTTCCCTTCTATTTTTTACCAGTTGCCACAAAAGCCATCTGATTTGGGAATCATCAGCAGAGATCCCAGCAGCCAGCACTAGGGCTGGCCCATACCACTGGCTTGTCTGTCCTGCAGCCGTGTTTCACCTCTTAGATGGAGTTTTCATCAAGAACAGGACTAGAAGAGCTGTGGGGCTTTGGTGTAATCTTCAGAACACTGAAACTCAGGAGTTACTGCAGTCACTGAACGTGTTGGCAGAGCTATGGAGTCTCTTCAGAGTCATCTCTTGGGTTTATTCAGTCAATATCCATAATTTTCTGATACTTGAACCAAAGCCCTCAATGCTGGCAGCTGGACAAGGTCTTGCAGACTCGAGTGTCGGAAACAAAACCTCGATGAACACTGGAGCATGACTAATCCAACTGAAAACCTCACCCACATTTTGTTACCCACTGGCTTTCTGCCTACGTGCATACTGCCAATGTTGCCACTAATGAAATTCCTGTTAGCATTGTAAATCTGTTTTGCTCTTTACTGCATATGCTTTGGGAATATCTGATAATTCAGAGCATCAAGGAAAAATGTTAATTATTGAGTACAAACTATTTGAGGTGCTACACTGCCATGAGACCTCCTTTCCCAGATTTCTCTGTTTATTATAGGCCTTTTATGTACATAAGTGAGCAACAAGGAGGTGGGTGGGTATTTTGCAACTTAGTCTTGGCCAAGATGTTCATCCGTACGTACTGAAATTATTCTTTTCTCTCCTAACCTCTACTTTGAGAACCTAGGAGGAAGTGCACCTTTTTCAGAGGTTTGGGGTTTTTTTGTTTGTTTGTTTTTGGCTTTGTTTGATTTTTTTTTTTGTTTTGTTTTGTTTGGGGTTTTTTATTATTTTTAATTTTTTTTTATTCACGTGCTGTCTAGCAAAGCCCACAAAGCTTTGTGTAAACTACAGAAGATTACTGAACCTACCAGTGGGTTCTGAATTATTTAAATTTCAGCACATGATCAAGTACTTTGCTAGATAAGTGTCTGTAGTTCAGATCCAGGGCTGTTCTGGGTAAAGGTTCTGGGGCGATTCCTCTTTCTTTACTGACTTAGGTGGTCTGGATGGAATGAAGACATCTATCAAACATGCTTTAAATCCTTTATGTGAGGTTAGAACATTGCCTACAATTTACAGAAAATACTATTTGTTTTCACTTGGAAGTGTTCATGAGTGAATATCTTCCAAAACATCTTAATGCCAAGCTCGATGCTGTCTGCAAGGAACTGTGAAAGGATGGGCTCATTTGTATATACACCTGTCTACACCTTGACCTGTGCATGATTACACAGGGATTCTGTTTTCATTCACATCCTTTGCCCGTGGTGAGTCTTTACCCGGAGAAAATGTGTTGTGAAAGGAGCTTATGGCAGACTTCCATCTGTCTCTGAGCTCTAGGATTTTTTCATACTATAAAATGCCAATCTACTCTCGGGTTTGGAGTCTTGATTTTGGAAAAGAAAGCTCTGTGTGTAACCAGGCACATGAGCAAGCATGGTTGTTCAGAAGCACCTGACCCAGGGGTGACCACCCAATCTCGTGTTGTCAGGGTCATGTACCTGCACAGTTCACAGTCTCTCCTCACTTCTCACACAGTTTCTCATTATCTGTAACGTTCCCTTTAATGTAGGACTGTTTTCAGTCCAGTCAGTCAGAAACAGCGCTGTTGGAAGCAAACCAACGATTTGTAAGAAAGAATTAAAAATTGGCAATTACCCCTCTAGAATATGATTGTTGATGCTTGTGGAAAGTATTTACAAGAAGTATTAGTCCAACATAGTGTAATAAACCAAAAAGTAATTGAAGATCCTGATAATGGATTCCAATAGTATATTTAAGTGAAGAAATTCCCTGTTTCATTAATCACCGTGCCTTTTATTATACTTAGTGAGTATTCATGTATATAAGCAAACTTTTACCACCCAGAAATCACATGTAAGTCCTGTCAAATAGCATTTGATGCTTCAGATGAAAAGTTAGGCCAGAAGTGACATGTTACTCATTGAAATGAAGGACATGTCACACACAATTTCCTCTTCATGTCAGGTTGAGTCACTTTGCCCCACTGTCTGGCATGTGAGATGTGTCAATGGCAGTGTTCCTATTTCATGCACAACATCTGTTTGTAGCTCACTGGTTAGATGAGCAAGTCCCCATGTCATCCCTGCCAGCTGTCTTATGTACTGTTTCAAACTGCTGTGGAACACGAGGTTAACTTTAATATGGGACGTGTCACGGGCTATGCTCATTTGGCTTTGCTCAGCTAAACCTTTGACATTGCCTGGATTTCCTCCTCATGGCTGGCCCTGGCTCTGCTGTGGATTATACTCTGTCTCCAGCAGGTTACTTTCAGAATAAGGGAAGGATGTGCTACTGCTCCTGCTGCCTTCACACGGGCAGATGTGAAAATTGGCATGATGCTGAGATGGGGCATACAAATAACAAATAGAAATTTGCATCAAACTTTGGCTTGGCAATAATTTTGGGAGCGTGATTTTAATCTAGTCGAATTGGCCTAATTTGTATGACTACTGAGTTTTCAGTGTATGTGTCTAAAGAGCCATATTTAGCAAAATAGTAGCAAAACTTGCAGTTGTCAGAGCAGATGCAGCGCCAGCCCATCTAAACAGGGAAATTGGTAGATTCTGAATTTGATACCACTTGTGAAGAAAATAGATTGTGGGATAAACAGCAAATATACTGGCATAAACTCTTGCACTATTTTTGTCCTTTATGAGATGAAGCCAAAGATTACTCTTGGAGGTAAGCAGGATGTAAGCCAGGTCTCTCTCTGAGACTCAGAACTCTTCCAGCATCGCTGTGAATGTGGATCAATTCCCTGGGTTTTTCTTAGCCTGTTAGGCCCAAGATGATATAAAGTTCCAGCAAGAGTAGGAATTTCCCCATCCTGCTGTTCTTCACTGCTAGATGGATCCTTTGGGAAATGTAATTCAAGGCTCTAAAGTTTTTTGAGTCCTGGATGAGAGCTCTGTGAGAGCTCTTACATATGGAATTTGCTTTCCCTGCTCCTGGACAGGATCTGGATGTTGTGGTTGCACAGGGCCACCACAGGATGGGTGTATTACTGGGGCAGATTGGAAGAGAAGATTTGGTAGTAAGATCTATCAGTTAAGCTGAAGTTCCTCGTGATATCACTTTTGTAGAATCACCCAGAGAGGATGATGGGCATATTTAATAAATCCTCAAACACATAAATAAATAAAAATGATCACCTGAACTGCCTGAAATATTAAAGAACATCGATAACTGAATTACAACATTTTTAATCTGGGTCCCTTTATGAAACATGTTATTAAAATGGCTGTAAGTATATTCTGACTCAGGAACTGGTTGGAGAATTTAATCTTCAATTTAATTTGCCTCAGAAAATCATAACAGCAATGAGGAAGGATTGGTCAATGTCCCATGATATTGTATCAATGCTACGGATCAATGCAGTTCTTTACAGACACATACATCACTGTAAACCTGGAGAATTCCTTAACTTCATTTATATTGCCCCTGCTTTGCATGATCACAACTGAAAGAATATTAGACCTTCTAATTTCTCTTTCTGCCTTTGCTCAGAACACCTACACCTTTCATTCAAGGTTTTGTTGAGCAAGAATTCAAAAGAAACCTGCAGGCTTTGGCCAAGGGAATAAATAAGTCTGTCATCTGTGAATATAAGGGAGAAGACAGAATGAAATGTCACCTGAGAATTATTATGCAAAATAGAAGGAATGCAGAAGGCAAAACAATGTTAACATTTAATTTATGTTTTAATATTATTGTCTTTTTATATTTTAAAGGCACAATATAAAACTAAATATGACAAAAGGATAAATGAATGTAGCATAATTAGCACAAAAATTACACCTCATTTGTTTTCTGGATATTGCTCTGTCTGGATTATAAATGGCATGTGGATACAGTAGAAAGTGAAATAATTCAGAATATTAAATTCTTTTAAGATGGTGCCATGGGGGCCTTAATATCTTGTTTCATTCCTGTGTCTAATTTACTGTTCTTGTGTTGTCAGCAATAACCCTTCCACAAAAGCACCCTCTCTATCCCTGATCTGAGCTCTGCCAATTCCTAGTGCCCTGTCTAAAGCAACAGCTAATGGGGGTGATGGTTTATACTGAGTGGAAATCAGAAAGTGTTCCCTCACCATAATGTTCCCAGATAGAAGCTGAGATAGTGCCCATTTTGAAATATTACTGGAAAACATAAAAGAGTAGCATTCTAAATGCTATTCTGCAAAAAATTGTTTTATTTGGAAAAAAAATCAGTAAGTGGAAATTAAAAAGAGACCTGAACTAGAAATGGACCAGAAATTATGAAATTAGAAATACTGCAGGTTCTGAAAATTGACTAAGTCTGATGATAGTACAGTCACTGAAATCGTAAGGATTAGCTTATATGTCCTTGTTTAAAAACTTTTGATTTAACTAAAGTATTTCTTGAAATTGTTTTTACTTAGGAGCTTTCATAGCTGATTATACCCTAAGTCATAATCCAAGAACTAAGCTAAATTTGACTGGCAGTTAAGGGAAAAAGAAAATGTATACATAGGGCCTCTGTATTTTCCCATAGTGATTTAACAATTGAAAGGTTAAATTCATTGCTCTTACACTGGAATAAACTCATTCAGCAGAAATCAAATCCCAAAGACGTGGTGCTGGAGACTAATCAGGTATTTGCAAGGAAGTCTCATCACTGGATGTCTTGATCTTATGCCAAATATCCCTTCAGGACCAGGTAATTTTCAGGGCATTTGCTACCCTGACCAAAATCTTGTGTGGTCTGTTGTGCAGTGGAATTTATGTGCTGGATTTCTCTCCATTCCTTTCCTCTTACTTTACATTGTTATTTATTCTTTCAATACAATAGAATAAAATAGAGGCAAACAGAATAGAAGAAAAATTTCTGCAAGAGATTTTACTGGTTCTAGTTTCTATGTAGATCTGATAAAGTCTTTCTCCCCAAAATCTTAGACAGTCTATTTTCTGATGAAGACTTTAAAATATAGATATTTTCTAGATTTGAAAGAAATCCTGAAGCTCTGCAGCTGTGATATCATAATATCATACAAAATAACTCTAGGAGAGACCTTGAGAAGACATTGAGTCCATCTCTTCTCCCTTAGGCAGAATAAACTACACCTAAAGAATTGTCAAGAACAATTTATCATTCTAAGCTGTTCTTAAAAACCTGAAATGCTGGTAAGGCTATAACCTTACAGACTAATCTCATTCTTGATATTATTAATATTACAAAATTTTTCTTATGTTCAACTTAAATCTTCTCCATAGATTTTAAATTCCATTGTTTGTGTCCTGTGCTCAAGTGGGCAAGAATACAGTGGAGGTCTTTCTCATCTTCTCTGTCTGAGGGTGTTCAAGCTTTCTGCAGGCTTTTGTGAAGTCTAAAGTAATTTTATTCAACACATGCTGATCTCATAGTGCTAGATTTGCAACATGATGTCTAGACACCCTCTGTAATTAGCATTTTTACTTATTGATAGGAATCAAGGGGCCATGCAGAGATGAGACAATATTTTATATTTTTTTAAGCCTGGAGTATAATAATAGCTTGTCTGGGCAAATGGTAGTGGGTCAGCTAACACACAGTTCTGTGTTCCCAATATGATGGCACTGGCCCTGCTGCAGACACGTCTTTACAGTCAGTGTCATCAGCTGACGTCGACTCCATGAAGAAGGAACTAAGTAATGTGGTAGAAATGGATTTGAAATATTAGGAATACCATCTGGGTATAGCTTTAGATTAGCACAGGGTCCCTTCTTCAATTTTGTTACTGGTTTTCCTTTTGTTAAATCTGACTAACACGTCTGCTCAGTGAATGAATACTCCGAGTGAGGCCTCAGAGAGCTCACTTGTTACAAAAATTTGAACTCATTATTTTTAAAAAATTAAGCTGGATAATGAAATGATATTGTCGATGTTATTATCCTCCGACATCATAATTTTAGAACTGAACATAAAGTCTACTCCAATTAAAATTGTTGCATGGAACATAAACCCAGAATGCTATGATACTGGAAACATTTAGAAATGCACATAAGCTTTTAAAAAAGTTCCCAGGCACAAGAACAAAGCTTTTATTCATTCAAAGGATAAGTCAGCTGAAGTGATCTTTATACATTAAAATTGCTGGTTGCACATTGTGCTAAAGAGGACACTCATCACAGAGGCTGAGCACAATAAACCAGGGAATGATCAGGCTTGAAAGGAAATGTAGTAGCTTCTTAATAAGAAGTGGAGTTTCTTTATGAGGCCAAAATGCTAAATGAGTTAACAGTGGGCTTTCATGCTAATGTTAAATCAGGAACAAAGACTGACATGAGAAGCATCTATAGACCAACATTACATACAAATTTCACTCTGGTCCCTGAAATCTTGCTTGTTGTGGCAAAGTAAAGACCTACATTATCCCTGAATTACATACATTATGAAAGACAGCACTTCCCACTGAGACTTGTGCTCACTAAGAATAAAGTTTTATAGTAGAATTCTAGTTCTAATATTACATTTTTTCAAGGAAAACAGTGAGTAATCCTTGCTGAGATAATACAGCCTCTAATTTCCACGGGAAGAGCATTTTACAGAAAAGAATATGTGTGGTTTTGTCTCCCTTTAAAAATAAATCCTTCATTTATATCCCATCCATTGGAAAACCCATCCATAGGATGAAATCAGGTTACTAACTCTTTTATTGGTAGTGGCAACGAGAATATTCATCACCTGCAGGTGAGAGATCAAGGTGGGGGTGAAAGATAAAATGAATGAACAATAAATTCTTCCTCTTGCTTTTTGAGCGTTGTTTGCAATGATAATGCCAGACTTCTTTCTGTCAGTTAAGATTACTGGTATAGTCCATCTTAGAGGAAGAAAAGTACATCAGTGAGCACATATCTGAGCAGGCTTTAGCTGTGTTTCATGTTGCACAGGGTTGTGGAGCTGATTACAGTACGTAAACAAAAAAAGATAGGGCAGGATGTTTTGACTTCAATCACTGTGACAGCAGTCAGATACAAAATCTACCCTCAGATGTTGTAGCCCAGAGTAAACAATGAAACTCACAAAGAATCTGACATCTATTTTTTCTAAGAACCCTTTTCAAAGAGACAATTACTCAGACATGTAAGGGTCTATTTCACCTGATGTTTTTATTTTGAATAAATTGGCAGCAGGAGCTGACGGCTTTGACAGTTGTTTGTCACAGACATGTGCAATGCATCAGTATCTGTAATAATTAAGCTTTATGTTTCAAAACATCTCAGCAACTACAAAGGAAATCCCATTAAAGGGAAGGAGGGCTGTACTTCTGACTGGATATACAGTGAAAATATCTCTTCCTCCCAGTCTCCCCTATACCTGTGTGAGTAATTTTGTTTGCCAGAAAATCTTTGGCATTGTGCAGAATCCTTGAACTCCTTGGTGGAGAGGTTGACATCATTAATACTGATCTGTTTGGCACATATAATAATTGGAAAATATGGTTAAAAATAGAATAGACTCCTAAAAGCAAAAACAGACTCAGAGAAGGAACTATCTGCTTTTCTGCTTCAAGAAAATAACAGTTAGTGGAAGGTGCTACTGTCGATTTGCTGTCTAACACTTGCTTCTTTAAAGAAGTTTTATCTATGTGCTCTCTCTTATTGTTTTTTCATAGCAAAGCTTCTGCACATCTCATGAAATCCATGCAAGAGCTTAACTCCCCATGACCACAAGACCAGGACCAAGCCGATTAATTCTGCTTATGCAAAATACTCTCCCTCAGTCTGAAGCTTTCATTCAGGAAAATATGTGAGTGTCTGAGAGAGACACAGCTGTGCCCCTAAACCCACACTGCCTAGAAGGGTAATTATTCAAAGAAGAGGTGTTAGAGCACCAGTCACATCCTGGCTTTGCTCCTGAAGCCAGAGCTACAGAAGAGCACAAGGAAAGGACACACATGCAGTGAGAAAATATTTTTTGCTATTATCAATAGTATAGCAAACTGAACAGCCTTTGGCAGAGTAGGGGCTATTTTGCCAGCTGCCAACCTTCATGTCTCAAGTGCTGTCTGGAGCACAGGGTGACACTCCTGCCCTTGCCCCAGAGATTTCTCCTGGAGCACGAGGGAGACGCAGCTGCCCAGGGACAGCCTGGGCTCAGAGAAGCAGCACTGATAAGCAGGGGCTTCAGCTTTGCAGCCCAGCTGAGGATTCTCTCTGATCTGGTATTAATTGAAAATTCATATGCTGAGCTGAATGGCAGAAGCTCTTCTGGCTGCAGCTCTGCCGGGGTGTGAGAGAGGAATTTGGGATTGCTGCAGGTGCAGTGGTGAGGAGTCCTTTCCAGTTCAGGGCAGAGATTGATTCCTGCTTTCTCTTTACAAACCTTGGAGGTTTGGGTTCATGACAAGCTGAATGTGAGTTAACAGTGTGTGCTGGCAGCCAGAAGAATTCACGGTTTTAGGATCCTATGCAGTACCCCTGAGGGAAGATGAGATTGCTTACTTCCCTAGACTTTTATGAGACACCCCACAGAGCCATGATCTTTTGTGCCTGCCTCTTCTTTTATGACTCTCTGCTGCTGCATCACTCTTCCTTTGTGGACATTATAAAATTCATTAGCCTCTCATGCTACAGAAACCCAGTCCTTCCAAAACCACTGGGAAAGGCACCCATTCAATAGACAGATAAGCCCACAAGGAAATCAGCTATATAATCTTAAAAATAAGTTACCTCTTCCTCCAAAAGCAGTCTAGGGAAGAAAAATGAAAACACTCAAAATGCAGAGAGGGATAGAGGGATGAAAGCAGCTCATACTCACTTGAAATAATTTCATATTTATATGAGGGGGACCATATATTTTTAGATTTCTCCAGGTTGCCTTTTCGTTTGATTTGATAGAATAAAACAGCATCTGCGTCATGGAAATGTCACAGAAATATCTTGGAACTCTGGTGAATAAAGAATTTCTATAATAGCAATAGAAAAGAAAAACACTTAATCTTTTTTAAGCCTAGCTCCCCTCATTTTCTTTAGGTTTGGCAAGATGTAAGAAAGGAATTTTCTGAGGTGTGCTGCTCTCAGTCTATTAGGAACACATACATAAATGCACCTAGAAAAATTTAGTTTTCATATGATTACCAAGCCTTCAGCTGCATTCATTTTAATAGCAATCAGAGGACACACACTCCTGCTGAGTATTACTTTCTTGTAAAGGCAGCTGGACACATTTAGGGGCTAAAGCTGAAGTTAAAGATGCAGGATGATTTCTTCTCCATATAAATGATTTCTTGCATATTTTTTCCCTTCTTCAAGCAACAGAATGAAATTTCACTCTCCTCCGGGAGTGGAAGGGACAAAACATTTAAAAATGATTGAAGGAGCAAAAGTGTCTTCAGATGTTATTTTTTTCAGTAGCAAACTTCACTGGAAATTGCAGCTGTTGCCTCAGGGTGAGTTTCTGATCATCACACAAGGAACGCTGCACTTGGGTCGTGGAGCCCTTGATTGCCTGTTTCCTCAGGCAGATCTGGAGCACTCGGATGTGAGGGAAGTTTTGAGTTGCCAGTTCACAGGCCTATCGGGAATGGCCCTGAGCAAGGATCTGTGCTCTATTGTTTTGGAAATCTTTCCATGAGAATTTCTTCATACAGAAAGGTGCAGGCAGCGAGTGGTTTACACAGCCAGACAGAATCACAGAGAGAAACTTCCTTTTCGGAAGGGATGTGGTTTCCACTTACCAGTATGAAGGCACCAGCTGAAGAAAGCTTTAATTTAAGTCACCTTAGGAGCCCTCTTGACACCTATGGGATTAGTTCAAAGGAGTGAGAGTTCAATGGCATGGCAAAGAATTACACTCCCATGCCCTTGCCCATGAGAAAGCCACTGTGACAGAGCTGAAACATAGAATTAAAATGTAATGTATTAAGATCCCTTATTTAGGAGTCTCACCTACAGACTTGTCTGGTGGTAGCCTGTGAGTCTGAATGGGAAGAATTCAGATTCCTCCTACCTTCCCCTTCACAGAACATATAGGAAAGAACCTACGCAAGATGAACAGGAAAGAACATTGTTCGTAATCAGAAAGAGCAGGATCAGAGTTTTCTTCAAAAGCCCCTGCCAGGTTGGGTTATGAATCCTGGTTTGGGATCCTGCCATCTCTGCCAATTAGTCATGGATCAGTGGAATGCACCCCACTCAAAAGAGAGAAGCACCAACATGTTTTATTGAGGTAAAATAACGATTTGTCAGAGTTCAAAAAATTTGATGGAATTTAACACAGTTTAACAGTGGTATGACAGGGCTCAATAAGTTTTATGGCGAGGCTCACCTTATTAATTACTGCTTGGAAAACAGGAAAATTGAGCGAGAATGATACACACAGAGACAAGAGATGCAAAGGAAAAGGAGAGCCCTCCCATCGAGCCCTGAGGTTCAGTGAGGACCCCCTAAAACTCCTTATGGAGCCTGGGTGTGGCTGGATCCAGTCTCAGTCTCACCCTTGGACAATGGTTTATGTCTAATGGAATTATCTTTATAAGGCTTATAATAATTAATATTGATGCAGTCAATATTAGGGAATAGTTAAAACAGCCTGAAATAGAATTAGTTTGGTGAAAAGACTGAGGAGTTGAGTTTCTCCGCAGAGGCATAAGAGCAGCTTTGGGTTGCTGACCCCTAGTTCACTCCTGAGCAATGACCAAAGGCAATTCCGTGGTGGCTGCTGTGTCTTTCCAACCTTTGGTGCTTTGCTGGTGTAGCCTCATTCCTGTGAAACAAAGAATGTTTCTGAGAGGCTGAGACTGTGTCTAGATCCATAAACGAGAGCTATAGCACACTGAAATGGAGCTTTGTGGTAAGTTCTCCTTTTTCCAGTAGAAACAGTAAATTGGTTTGAAAAGAGAAAAAGGAAAGGCAATATTTTAAGTTTGATGGAAGAAATTAAACTTCACGTTTACTGGAATCTTGTGACAGAATGGTCGAAATGTGTCTACTGATGGTACACCTGGGCCTCCCTTTTGATCTGACTGTGCTTAACTCAGCTTGAAGAGAAATTTGGGAATGGGCTATCACCTCCCCTGTGCTTTCCAAAAAGGCAGGTGTGACACCTCCAAAATGGGGAAAATCACAGGAAAATATTATGTAAATCCAGTGTTTTGTAGCTCTATTCCCCCCTGGGAAATATTAGACATATTTCCTAAGAAAAATCAGCACACATTTAGGACAACTCACTGCATTTCCCCAAGAGGTACAGGACTGAAAAAACACAGAGACTGAAGTACGTGCTGGCCCCTCTGCAGTAGTTCACTGTGTGGCAGAAAAATCTACATTATGCTCTGAGTACATGACTCCCCTGGCCTCCTATTCCTCATCTAAAATGGGCATTGAATTCAGACTGATTTCATCAGCAAAAGAAGGAACAAAACAAGAAAAAAAATGTCAGAAATGTTGCAACATGCTTAATTTAATTGGATTTTCTGTTCTGAATCAGAAGAATGAAAGAAACATTAAACAGAACATGCCCAAATGTTAAGGCAGCATGAACAGCACCATCTGTCACAATATTTCTCTAGTTATTTTTAATCTCTTACATAGTTAAAATTACGTTTTCTTAGTGAGAGGCATTATTGTAGAACATTTATCTGTTATAAACAGGTGATAAGGTATTCATTATCCCCAGGATCCATTAGAAAGAATAAATGACTAGAAGAGAGGTAACTGTACACTTTTGATGCTCTGCACCACTCAGTATTTGATAGAAATGTCAGGATTGTCATATAAGATCATACTTGGAGGTCAGGTGAGTTTGCAATCCTTCTTTTGAAGGTGGCCACCACCATGTATGTCAGGGAAACCTCGTGGTAAAACAGCTTACAAAACAAGCTGTTTTGGGGGAAAAGATTCTTAAACCCTGAGCGGTTTCCAATGACCCGAACTGAGAGAGCACAGATTATTTTACTCCTCTTCTGTGTAAGTGTGTAAACCTGTTAAATCCCCACTGAATTCTTGCCTTGAAGACCACAGGCAGTCTGACCATCATTACCCCAGCAAAAGGGTTGCAAGAAAGGGCTTGAGCAGATGCTGAGGTGTCTCAGTGGCACGACTGCTGCTCTGGGAGGCTGTCCCTGGGCAACTCTAGGCATTTGTGGTCAACCAGGGAAAAGGAGCCTTCTCACATGAATGGTCTGGAGATATATTAGGGCAGGTGTTTAGCTGGGGTGTATCAGCAGAGCTCCACTCATGTCAGGGATTTGCACTAACTGAGCATCCAATCTGCTCCACGCACATACATGCAGTTTCAAATCTTGCCTTTCTCTGTTGTGAAAATTATCAGAGAATAAAAAGCAAATAAAAAGTCTTCTTGAGATCAGCACTTTTTAAAGACACATAAAGAATAGTTTCTGTTACTATAACTTGTCTAATCTCAGTGTCCTTAGCTCTTAAGCTTTCTCTGGGTTTTGTATCCAATTCCTCTTTTCCGTAAAACCACGTTTTTGCTTTTACATCACCTAATGAAGATGCTTTTTGACAAATACAGAAGCTAGGAAGCCAACTGTTGAAAGCAATTTCATTTGAGCTGCATTTTCGTGAGCATGCACCTCTAACCAGGCTATCGAGTAATCCCGGGCTGTTAATCCCTGGGAAACAGATGATCTGGCTGCAGAGCAGCTGGCCCTGTGGCTCAGTGACCAGCACTGTCTGGAGCTGACATATGCTGGCTGGTCCATGCAGTGGCAGTGCTGGCACAGGCTCTGTCCAAGCTCATTAATTTCACCTCCTTCCCCAGCATTCCCATGCCCGTGGAACATGATGTGGGCAGGCAGGATCCCGAGCCCAGGCGGTCCCTCTGTGTCTCCAGGATGCCACTGGGGGTATAAGACCTCAGGCCCTGGGGGTGGGATATTTAAGAATGCCAGATGCCTGATCATAAAATGCTGCAGTTTAACGGGCTGCCACAGTCCCAGTGTTGCCAAGTCTTGTGTTTTTATCATGCATCTCATAATATTTGATGTTGTACTCCCAGCTACGGCATCTGAATACTTGGGATTATGGTCAAACTGTTCACATTTACGCACTTGTTTTTGAAGGTTATTTTGTAGCTCCCTAGCCGTGAAAAAAAGCTCACATTTGTGACCCTAAAGGTACTGTTATCGTCTCCAGTTTTGCAGATACTTCACACAGCCTCTATAATTCCTGCATAAATACATTTTGGATGCTGTGAGGGATAAAACCCCTCCTCTGGTAGTGATTTCTGTATCTCTTTGGACAACCATGGCAGCTTAGCTGTGAGTTGGTTTGTGCTCTGCTGAGTCATGCACCAGGGCTGGCAGAAAAAAAAAATTTAAATACCCCAATCCTTTATAAAATTGCTTGGGAGAAATTGGGCACAGCCCCAAACACCTGCTGTTGTAAATGGATAATTCCAGAGAGATGGAAATAAAAATATTGGGAATCTGGCCTAAGATGTCTAGGAAAAGGCTTCTGTTTGTTGCAAAAGCATGAGGCAGTATCAAAATGCTTGAACTGTTTGTGGTAGAGAGGCAAGTCTCTCCTTTTTGTGACTGTCACTGAGTTTCCATGTTTATCCCAGCGGGAAGGAGAGTGCACAGCCAGGACAGGCTCTGGTCCCCCACCTGTATGGCAGGAACCCTCTGCTCCAACCAGCCACTCTCTGACCCTCCTCAACTGTCCCAGGAAAGGTCAGAGTTACCTAAACCCAAATTTATTGGGTCCTGTGTGGTTTGGGCTGCAGTTGCTGCCTGCTTCAAAGCTGTGGGTGTATAAACACCAGATCCATTTGTTTTGTTACAATTATCTTACATCTCTTCAAACAGCTGCTGCTAAAGCTGAGCAGACACAAGCTGGTGTTAAATCCTGTAGATGTGTGTGCTGTGGAATTCACAGAGCTGGGAAACAGCTGAGAAACAGAAGACCAATGACTGAACCAGAGGGCTTTAGGAAAGGGCACAACCCAAAATCTGTTACTGAAGGGGTTTACTTCATCTTGCTTCTTCTGTTACCAGAGATGTTGGGATTAAGATGGGAAGCCTTTCTCATAATGAAAACTTCAGTGAAAAGTTTTATGACTTAAATACATAGAATAAACAATATTTTTTTGTTGTGACTTTAATATGCAGCTATGTGGAAAGACACATATGTTAACATACCATCGCTTTCAGAAGTAGAAAAACAAAGAAAGGGCACCCAGAGAAATGTCCTACCCCTGGCAGAAACAAGTTGCAAAATAGCTGCTTTAAAAGAACCCCTTCTCTGGACATTATGAAATTTAAAGGACTGGTCAAAAAAAAAAAAAAAAAAAAGAGCTAGAAAAATGTCCTATAAGAAGGCCTGTATGGATTGGCAAGAGTCTTGAAATGTAATTAATCAGCAAAAAAAGTCTTCTGCTGGGAAGAGTTTTTTTTTTTTAATTGCGTACTTCACTCCTTTTTCACAGACAGGTTATTTCTTATTGACATCATGTCTCTTTTCTAAGAGATAATATGGATTGCAAACATAAATAATGTGGCTAATGCTTATCCAATGTGGATGCTTATCCAATTACTGCGTGCAAAACAGTTATGTCAGAAATAATCTGGAGAGCAAACCTGAAATCCTGACCATGTTGGAGTCAATGGAATTTTTCTGTGTGCTCAGTGAGGTCAAGATTTTTCTTGGAAGCACTTTAAAGTAGTAAAAATGACTGTGGTCAGGAAAGGAACAATAAAAGGGATGGATATGGGATTTCAGGTAAGGGAAAACCGCAAAATCCTCTTGGCAAACAAGTGGTCTTAAAATACAGAATACCATTCCTTTGTATAATACAAGCACACAATCAGCACTAAAAGACATCACTTATACTTCTCCATTAACAACCTGCTCAGGGATTTATGGGTGAAACATATAGCACTGGGGAGAGTGTCAGTCAACAGAACACATGCTGAAAGCTGTAAGAGGCTTATATGGAGATTATATTCACAGTGTATTTCAGGAATACGTGTACATTCTGTCTTCAAATTCTATTAGCTGATGAGTGTCCATCAGCTTATGGGCACTAAGACTCATCTTCGAGGCTCAGGCCGCAGAACCTGGAGAGAAACAGAGCCAGGAAATGAGGAGGCTCCTGTAGCTCCCATGCCATTGGTACCTGGGGACAAAAGGCTTCATTTAAAAACACTTAAAGAAGCGGAGAAAACAGATCACCTCCCTTGCCTGTTACTGCTAGGTCAGGAGAATCTGTAAGAAGTGCTGGCTGAAGGCAGATGCAAAACTTAAAGCAGCAAATGGACCAATTTGATACAGTCTCGTAACTACCATGGAAGGTGACCATGGGAGATGGGAATTCTGAGCAGAATGCAGTTTAAAAGGCCAGCAGTAACGTGGCCCAGCAGCCAGTGTTGAAGTCCCACTGCCAAACAAGAGCAGATCAACTACTCTGAACACCAGCACTAACTGGAACAAACCAAGAGTTTACAATTGGTCAGATGTGGCTTACTGGGCACAATGAACAGAGGAAGGAGAATATTGGAAAATCAGTTACAGATAGATAAATATCAAATTCAACATTTATATATATGTTTATTTACATAATTTTAGGAGAAGTTCTGCAGTGCTTTTCAAGGAAAAGCTTAAAAATTCCGGTGCTTAGTGAAGTTTGGTAGACAGGATTGAAAGCAACAATCAGAGTTGTAAAACCAGGGTGGAAATCTGTGAGTGAATTGACATAAGCAGTTGAGGAAAATGAAAAGTAGGAGGACAGAGTTACTGAATTAGATGTAAGTGACTGAGCCAATGGATTCAGTGTGTCCTTAAAACACAGATCCTCTGCCTGATTTGTATCCAAGTGCTGTTCAGAAAAGCACTGGAAGGAGCTCAAAGACTACTTTGCAACAGGCCGGTCATTGCTGCATTTTACAAAGGGATATTTAGGGAGTCCTTATTACAGGTGCCTGATCATTTTCTGAGTGAAAAATTTCTTCTCTTCCTTTATGACATTTAAAAACCTCCTTACTCAGGAAATGTCTGCAGAAGAACAGGTGTTGTTTTCCCTTTGTGGAGAGCAGTATTGTTGCTGGTTTCACACTCAGTTCTATTAACCCATACTTACACTGTCCAGGCTTCTGCTGAATTCCATTTCTGCTGAAGCAGAACATCCTTTTAGAGCTTGTGTTTAATGCACTTTCTGAATTTCATATTGATGCAATGCTTCAGCTGAGCCTTTTCCAGACTGTACTAAATTCATGAGGTAGAATGACAGTGCTTACGGTCGCTCTGAAGCCCGTGGAAAAACATCCATTAACTTCAATTTCTGCTGGTCTAAGCCTTTAATCACAATGGAAACCCACAGTAGGAATAGAGAAGGCACTGCTTTGGGTGTGTTTTCAAGCTTTCTGTATATTTAGTGCTGGGTACAGCAGAGTCTGCTGCTGCTGCATTTAGTGAGCAACTCATCACACTTCGCACAGAGTGCCTTTCTTTTTGGAAGACCCCGCAGCACTTAGGGAGATATTGATAATGTGAATTATCTCAAGAAAGGCCTTCTGTGGGCTCAGGTACTGCAGCCCTTCCTCCAGCAGTGTGTCCTGCCACAGTGGGTGGGACTCTGGGTCAGCAGGGGGATGGTTTGCCAGCACACACACACGGTGCACCAGCTCCCTCTGGCCCCAGGTTACCTCTCCCACTCCAGCAGATCTCCAGCTACTCACAGCAACTGCACAGCAATAAAACAACTCAGTGTAGCAAGTGGGTGGACATTAGTTCCATGAGAAATCTGCGAAGGGAACATAATTACTGTAGGCAGAGTATAATTACTCAGAGTGGAATCTGGCTTGAGCTTTATGGGCTACAGCTTTTCTTTAGAGACAAGTACTATCGAGATTAAAGAGCATAACGAGTCTGTGCTTTTGTTTTTAGATTTCAGATGGAAGATGGTTAGTTCATGAGCTCCAAAGCACCGTGACAGGACATTAGTTCATTCATCTGTCACCTGCACGAGTGAGATTTCTTGTTGCACTTTCTTCAATATGTGCAGAGATGGAGTCTCAGTATTCACTATAAAGTTATGCCCCTTTGAAAGCTGTTAAACCAGCTCCTGCACCTTGTTTTGTTAAATTTTTCATCCTGATCTGCTTTCTGTTGCCCACCTCCCAGAAAGCAGAAGAGTCTTCAGAGGGACTAAAATCCCATTAGCCCAGGGTCTTCTTTCAGTTTTTACAACTTACATATTGTATTGCCTTGATCAATTGGTAGACAAGAGAAGTTTTATGCTGGTCATTTAGTAAAATATATTAGTTAAAAATTACAATAAAAATTATTTCAGATACACTGAAAGGTTCTATAGTTCCAGTTTTAAAGTCTAGTACATTGATTATGTGGCATAATTTCTTCTGATTGCGCTGCACTGGGAGTTGAGTTGATCACAAATACAGAAGCAATTTTCATGTGAAAATTTTTTAAGCAAGTATTGAACCTGTGCCCTTGGTTTATGCATAGTGCTGAAGACTTCAATTGCTCATATTATGTTTGGGTTTTAATACACCTACTATATACTCTTTTAGTATAAGCAAAAAAAAAAGGATTTCATGAAGAGAAAAAAATTTCTGGTCTTAAACTACACACACAGGATCTGTGAAAGCTGGACTTGATGAAAAAATATGAATATGCAGAAGCATGTGAAGCTTTCTGTTGGCATTTGGTAATGCTGATTGACTGATTTCACAACATTGACATTTCTCTGATGCTGAATTTTTTATGAAAATACATTTATATGTTTCTAAAAATGTAGTAAATGTTCTGAGGATCAAAAGGTAGTCTCGTTTCTCCAGAATCTTACTGTCTAATTTGAAGTATAACTAAAAACAAGTAACTGACAAGAGATATTTGGAAACCCAAAAGATATGGCATTGGTTCTGGAAAATTACCATTTGTAAATGGGGAAACTGATGCACAGGGAGGGAAGGAGCACACAATAGCTGGGATTACCTACAGAACAACATTGGTGCCTCTGTAATGCCTGTGCAGGACTCTATTCCCTTTTCCTCTTTTCTTGCTTAAAACAGTTCTGTTTCATTAAATTAACTAGGATAGGAAAGGAATTCTTCTGAGTGTGAAGTAAGATAGATAATATTCCTTACAATGAAGCAGTCTTTACAAGAAGTATATTAATTTTCAGTGCAGTTGTCCATTTAACAATAGTTTCCTTGTCAGCACAGACTGGGGTTTTTTTGTATTGTGGGACAATCAGTGACTTTAGACCTGGAAAGCTGTGTTGGATAGGAAAGAGAGAGGAAAGAAAGAAAAGAAAAAGAGTGTTAAATCATAGTTGATATGATTTATGGCTGTGTTTTTCACATCATCATTATTTAACTGCTGTGATATTCAGTCCATGAAAAAAACTTGTGTGGGTTTTAACACCTGAAGGCTTGAACAGAAATGTAGCTTATTTTTTTTTTTTTAATTTTATTTTGTAGCAAGAGAAAGGACCAAGATTGACAGCACCTGGGAAGAACAATGCTTTTCTTAACCACACAATGCATATAGCAGAGGAAGCAGTTGTAGAAACATCCTTGAAAAAGCCAAAAACACAATGCAGAGGACTTTATCATGGAAATAAAAAGAAATTCACTCCTGTGCCTTGCATGTTCCTGATCTCTCTATTCAGACTGCTAACAAGGGTGTTGAATGACTAAGGTCTGCACATTTCTGCCCATCTGTCTGCTAAAATATATTAACTCATGCTGCATGAGCCACCACACACTCAACAGATGGTAACAGCTCCCAATCACTTCTAATTTAACTCAGCTTTGGACTGATAACCCCAAGCTCCCATGAAACTTAAAGGGAACCTTTTGTTGAGCCAATACAAGTACAAAGCCCTCTAATGTTATCATTCTTCTGAGCTGTGTCATTGGCTGCTTCTACCAAACTTTCCTTTTGTTTGGGAAAAGGAACACACTGAACTGAATTCCACTGCACTGAATACAGTTGGTCCCTGGCAAAGGTCTGGTCTGTGCACTGACCCTGGTCCTCAGGAAAGGTTTGTACAGACCACATTTCCTAGAAAAAGCACACGTGAAGAAGCTTGTGACAGCCCAAAGTGGCAAAATTACATAGAATAGCACAGGTTTGTATCAATATACCAGCTCTGGTCACATCACTGGGTGAATATGGCCCTTATTTTGGATTCAGTCTCACATGCTGCAATAGTGATAACTGGAAATGAGTTTGATATCCTTGGACAAATCCAGCTATTTAAGTGAAGTTACCTGTGGGTTGTCTTGTGACAACATCCCCGCCAGGCACAGCAAGCTGTGACCTCTGTGATGTCACTGCAGCATCATCGTGGTTGCCCCCTCTTTTGCCAGTTTTGACCCCGGGTTTCATTGTGAATTAAAGTTTTTCTGAGTTTATCATCTACATGTACCTTTTGTGGCAGTGTTTTCTATCAAATAGGAGAAAAGATTTGGCTGGACCTGTTAGCCAGATCTATGCTTTATGAAAATAGCACCCCACTTCAAAACATTTTTATCCCTCCAAGAGCTTTTGCATTAATGAAATGCCAAGTATAAAGATCATTCAAATGCCTCAAGTAGGCCTTGATATTAAAAAGCTGTATTAGCAGGCTATTTTTTTAAAAAAAATAAGTTTCCAGAACTTATGGGCAATCTTAGCATTCTGGTTTTCTCTAACAGTGAATTGCAAGGCAGCTACTTGAACTTTTGGGGATGTTGCCCTGAGTTCAGACAGAGTGTTAGTCTGTTCAATGGTAATTTTGTTCTATGTGAAGGAGTTCACTGCTCTTCTTTTACTTTCATTTTAACGATGCAGAACCCAATAGCTCTGCATTCTTCACATGACTGAATGGAAGATAATATTTTCCGTTGCTCAAAAGGGGCAGAAGATTAATTTTACTGATTTTTTCATTATATTTAAAATAAAACAGTTTGATGTATGTGTGACTTTGCTTTTTATAACTGTTAGAAGTGTAGGGATCTTAATACTCACCATCTGCTATAACATGTGCGTGGCAAAAGTGTCTTGTTCATAGGTATCTTGCAAAAAAGAAAGAAAGGAAACAGCATTTCCTTGCTATTGTATAATACCATTTCCAGATATCTCACTACCATTTCCAGATATCCACCACGGGGATAAGAGAAGAAATCTTCTGAATGCCTCAATCCACTATTTTTGTATGCCTGCAAAGTGATGTAAAGCAGAGAAACCTACTGCAAGTGAGAAGCTGTAGAATCAGGCCTTAATATGATTTGGACAATTTAGTTGAAGTAATTACTTTAATTTCTTTTGATTCTCTTTTTTTCACTTGACTTTTTTCATAATCACCTTGTCTCTACAGGAATCTTTGCCTCATCAAACTTTGTTCATCTTTTTTTTCTTTTTTTTTTTCCAGTTCAAATGGGTTGAAACGAGTCAGTCTAAAACAGAAAGAATGAAATACATTTTTTAAAAGCATCTTCTCTTTTCCATTTGGTTGAGTACAACATTACAACACACGTTTAATTTTTCAGATGCTTGTATTATCCACATCTTGATTTATAGTATCTTAATCTCCTTGACCGGTTTTCCATCCCACCCTGACATCTTGAGTTCAATCATTCACTGGAAAAATATTATTGCTAAACTTAAGGTATGAAGTTATGGGCAGATGCCACTGATATGGGAATGAGTAGTAGATAATTTTTGCTTTGAAAGCCTACATGATCACAGTGGTTTCCAACTACAAGACTCTGCAAAGAAGATAAACTGCTCGTCTCCCTGATCTGGATCTCAGCTAGAGCTATATTTGGAACATCTCTGATTGTGAGAGATGATTCTATGAAGCTGTTACTATCTTTCATCTGTGATTGTAATAGATGGTTCAGTGAAACAATTAAAAAACCCTGAAATCCTGTTCTTTTGAAATTTCAGCCCTGCTGAGAGTCCCATCCTCAAGCCTTTTAATGTGGGGCACTGTGCAGACATGCAGCAGAAGCAGCTCTGACCCCATTTCCTAGAACTGAAGTAGTCCTTGCAGATCACTGCTCTCTTCTTCATCTCTCTTTGTTTCTGCTCCTGTGCCCTGAAGGGAGTTACGTGTCACACAACAGTTCAACATGTCAATACTTCTCTTATGCTCTTTCCTACTTCAGGGACAGTTCATTAAACTGTAATTTAAGGCCAGTTTCGAACAATCAGGGGCAATTGCCAGAGCTTTAGGCACTGAGAGAAGTGCCCTTCTAGGTTAAGTAGTAAGTAAAGTAATTTCACAGGAATGTGAGAGGAAACATCTAGACCTTGAGTAGATGTGGGGTGAGCTTTCTATAAACTCTTGGCCAAAACATGCTTATGTATATTTATGCTTATTTTCTTCCCACTACACATCCCCTTTCCAATTGATATTTTGTTTAAGTAGCTTGATATGGGTTGGGGCAGACAGAGGAAACCCTCTCTCTCTAAGTGTTTTTGCAGTCTCTGCCCAATTAGTTGTCTCTCTTCAGGCCACTACCCTAGGGAATTCTGGTAGACTTGAGAGTGTCTGTGCTTGCAAATTGTTGAAACGTTGAGGAAGACAGCACTGGCATCCTGGTCCTGCTTTAATGATTTGGCTTCTGCACCACGTTAGTCCTCTGAAAACAGCCAACAGTGACAAATACCTCCAAATCACTTTGCTTTTGCTCCCACACAAAACCTCCCTGTACCTGAAAATCAGCAAAAAAAAAAAATATATATATATATTTCAAGCAAAGGGTTATTGCAGTCAGGCTGGAAGGACAACTTGCACTGAAGAACTAATTCTGCAGTTCCTGTTCCTCCTCTGAAATAAATCCTCAGCTCTCAAGTGACTTGAACGCAAATACATAAATTCATCTTGTTTAATTTTAAACCTACTGCTTTTGGCCATCTCTCTGGGAAGTATGACTCCATAGGTTTTAATGGCAGTTGTAGCTTGATATGCAAGCATACCACAATAGGAAAGAAAACCTTGGATAATTCAGGTTAATACAATTCATGCCTTATTTTTAATTTCACTCCTCAATGAAAAAAAAGTGTTTCCTTAAGGGCGGCTTCTAAATAAAACAGAAGAACAGGAAGAAACAGAATTAAAAAATTACTTATATATTTTCTATACTTGTTATAAATGGGCCTGCCAGGTGGTGAAGCATTTCCAGAGCGGAAGGTTAAATACACATAATGGAAAACAGCATCTCTAGAATGTTAGGAATAGCAAGATTTAAATACTGACTAATGTTTCTAGTTGTAGCTGAAGCTGAGAAGAATTAAACAACTGCTGAAACTGTTTGACCTCACTAAGCCTGCAAACAATACGCATTTTATGTTTAAAAATGTCACCCCTTCAACCACTGGCATTAGGAACAAGTGGCAAGGTACCTGTAAATGGGAATGAATTGTGATTAGCCTATGCCTCCCTGGGAGTCACTGCTACAACCACTCCTGACTAAGAATGAAGCAGAATTTAAATTTTAAATCAAATACTTTGGCTACTAACAGTAGTCTAAAGTTGCAGCCCCAGAATCACCTGGCCTAATTCATTAAACCTCCAAGGTTTCTGGGTGAATCTTGTAATTCTTTTTGGCAAGTGTAGAAACACTCACAGAGATGGCAATTCGAACATTTTTCCTGGTGTGGCTTAGTATGATGATTGTGTGCAGTAGCTGTCCTTCTCCTTAACAAAACAGGGACCACAAGATCAAAAAGAATGATTTTCTAGAGCTTTGCCTGTATAGAGGTTTTTTGAACCTGAGCTGGAATGATTTGCACCCACTGTGGATCATCATAAAGAGGTATTTCCTGCTACTTGCCAGTTAATTTCACGTGCATATTGCATCAGCCTACGGGAGCTGGAAGGATGTGAAAAAAACCCACAAAAATAATAGTTCAAAGACATCACTGTGTATTTTTATCAGATTGCACAGGAAGTTCATCATCTGGCTTAAACCTTTTTAGAACTCTCCACTTTCCTTGAATCTTGAATTTTAGAGGAGTTCCTGGATTCCTGATTTCATGATTTATCTTATATACAAATACCAGGATATTGGAAGAGGTCAGAGATCTCGGTACTGATGGTAGCCCTGGGCACCTGGGTACATCCACCAGCATCCTCACACAGCCTCCATCAACCTTCACAGGAAGAAATATCATGGTTTTTCTTGCCATAAAGTGGAGACAAATAATTGCTATTTTATTTAGTAGTGAAAAACACAGATGTGAGTTTTATGACAGTAGAACAAACACAGTTTCAAAGAGATGGGAAACAAGAAATCAAATGATAAGTTAACACAGTGCAGAAAGATTGACCTTTCTTGATAGAAAAACAAAACCCCCCCAAAAAAATTCCCCAAACCAAGAACAGGAAATTCTCCAGGAGATAGTTCACTGAACAGCATATAAAAAGGTCATAGCATCATCTGGGAGGGATTATTCCCCTACATTTTGTGAAAAGGTTTTGGATATAACCTACTAAATAAGGCATATTAGGCACTGAAGGAGCAGTTAACATTTGCCAGTGTTCAATGGATAAATATATAGATGGGCCCCTGAGCCAGCTTCCAGAAACTGGTTTGGCTGCCTTGAGATCAGGAAGGATCTGTCTCTACCAGCAGCTGAGGTTGGTTGTTATTTCCAAGACTGTCGAACCTCAAAACCCATTTTAAAAAACTATGTAAAAGGAGTAAATATTTACATCTATTTATCATCTGTTTTTATAAATACTTACCAAGGTTGTCTTCTACATAAAATATTAGTAGTGAAATTAGAGACATAGCATGTAAATTCGTAACATGTGGAATCTGTCTATCATGGTCTGTAACACTGATCAAAGAATACTGAAACTGGAAAAGACATTGGTGACTTGGAAGTGCTACAAAACATTGCTTTCCTTTCTAGAACAACAGCTGATTTCAGAACAGCAATAGCAGGTGGATCCCCACTGTACGAGGGGATTGCCAAAAGGATTGCCATCTAAACTGGAAAATTGGGCAGTAGAAACACAGCAAAGATGCATGACCCTGGTCATATTCCAGATTGGACTTGAGTCACTTGGGCCTTGCCCCAATGTCAGTGATTACAGATTGTTCCCCACAGAAGTAATCAGTTCTGTGGCTTTTGTGCGGCTTAAACTTGGAAATGCCTCCTGTTCCTGTGCTCTGCCTGCCTCCTGCCTCTGCTTCAGGAAAAGTGTCAAAACACAGTGTTCTGCATGTAATTGGCCCTTTTATAAACTTGCCTGTGAGTCAGCATTTGTGGCAGGTCAGCTTTAAAGACTCGAGATTTCAGCGTAGTCTCATGGCACTGCTGGAATGTGACTCCAGTGACAAAGTCTCACAGGATGTGCTGAAGACAGTCAGAAAGAGAAAGGCTTTGGGAACCCAGACAGAAGTAAACCTCATATTGGCTCCTAATTTTCCGTGTTTTGGAACACTTATAATGTCATCTGTTCAAAGAATTCTGGTGATGTTCCATTTGAATATAGAATTTGTATGATAGGTTCCCTCCCTCAAAAAGATGCTCTGTGCTAGAGTTCATTTCCTTTCCCAAAGTGAAGATATTCAGGAAAATAACACAAAAAATAAAAAAAAGCTATCTGACACTAATGACCTTACTTGTAGCATGCAAAACAGCAAAATAAATGAAGGCAATGGGGGTGGTGATAGGGAAGATGACTACTGGGAGACTCGACACAGAGGTGACCTGTTTGCTCCTCTGACTACTGTGGAGCTAATTAAACACAGCATCCCTAGAAATAAAGTGCTGGAGAGGGAGAGTAAGCAGTCAGTTGCTCCCACTGCATATGTCACTTGGGATTATGATTATACCCATTGCTAAAAGGCAGTTGAATAAGCAAATGTTGTTTTGCAGGAAGCAGGAAAAAAATTCCATTTATTGCACTACAGAGCCAGACATGAAATGTATAATTCTGGTAATGAGCACTGGAAGTATGAGCTGTGTTTTAAGCCATTTGAGTTATATTTTAAGCCTCCCTTCCCCCACACTGTTTAAAGAGAAGGAAAAATGATTTTATATAACAAATGCATTTTGTTGATGTAAGAGTGTGTATCTCAAGCTGATGCTGAAAACTGTCTCGGTGCTTTAACGCTTTGAGGATTCGTTAATTTTGTTCCCAAACTCCTCCATCACTGGACATGTTACCTCAGTCCCACACCCTGGGCAACGCAGATCACCCGACCGAGGACTCCTGCAGGGAACGTGTTTGAATCCTGGAAGACTTTCATTCATTTTTGCTTTTATTTTTCCACTGCTCATTTATTTTTTCTCCAACGGTCTGACGGGACAGCTACAAAAACCCAAACCTTCAAAACTAAGAACTGTAACCACAGCAGTAACGTGTAGGCTTCTGGTGTCACCACTGGTCTGTGAGGTGACACTCGTGCCCTCAATCCTGTCTCCTGCACGGCCCAGCCCTACTCCTCTCCTCAGATGAGGTGAGTACAATGAGGGGCTCCTGTACTTTTCTCCCCAATGACATCAGCTGTTCCTAAACCAAAAAAGAAAACTGTAGTGTATCCTTTTTCCTTTATGTGTTAATGTGTCTTTCTTACAAAGCAACACAAAGACCACCTTCTCTGTTCCCTTGTGTACTTCCCCATATGCACAATGAATTTGTGTCTCTTGACTTGCCGTGCATGAGGCAGGGTGGGCAATGCAGCCTGACTGACCCTGCCATGAGTACTCCTGTGCCTCTGATTCCTGGGACTGTGGCCTGGAGTGTTGAGGGAGACAGTGTGACATTTGAAAAAGCAGCAGTAAATTGATCCACAGCTGAGGATGCCTCACATGGAGACCGGAGTTGCAGTGCTATGTGAGGGAAGTAATGTTTTCCGTGTTTCCCCTGAGCCAACTCATCGAGATGAAATTGAAGCCAGTTTCCTGCTTCTAAACGCTCTCTGATTCTGCAACTGTTTTCAGCACCCTCCTGGGTCCTCTTCAAATGCGTGTCTAAATCAAACAATCTCTTAGCTCTTTGTTGCTCCTTTCCTCTGGCAGCGTTTTCGCTGGATGGCTCTCCCGGCGCAGCCCCCGTGCCAGCCCGCCTTCCTCGCCTTCCCCGTGTCCAGACAGCTCGGAGATCGTCAGTGAAACCACCCTGAGTCAGCAGAGGAGAAGCAGGAAGGCAGATCAAGAGGGCTGTGGAAGCTCGGATCTGCTGGTTAAATGTATTTATTTATGAAGCACATGAGGCTTTTTTTTTTTTACCCCTTTTCTTCTCTCGGTTCAGGAAATGAAGTAGGGAAGAAATGGCCAACTCTTCCCATACCTTTGGGAGAGCTGGTGGCATTCTCACTGTCCTGTTCACAGCAGGGTTAGAGCTGCTACTCAGAAGGTCATCCAGAACACCACAGGGACCTTTTGCAGAGGATGTTCAGCCAAGCCCGTGCCAGACACACTCCATATGCAAAGATGATTTTCCAAAGGCTATTTTAGCCGTGTGTGCATTCTTCAGCTGCTGTAGTGCACTCAAGTCATTCTGACACTGAAGTATGAGGTCAGCAGTGCCACCTCTTCTAGTTTCTGTCAGTGGAGGGAGCTGATGTGTGCACTGTTACTGGGAAAGGAATATGTTCTTTCCAGTTCTTACAAAGGAGTGGAACCATAATTTATGTCACTCATCTTTAGTACTGCCTTTAAACAGGAAATCACATTGCTTAGTCTTGAAGGCTTTTGTGGCATCCATGCTAAAAATTAAACAAAGCCCCTAGAAATCAGGAGAACTTGCAATTCTTTCCTCTAGAAATACATTTTTTTTTTATACTAAACTGTTATCTTTATACAACATAATGACTAAGGTGCACTACTCATTTTAAACTTAGAGCTCTTGGCTGCTGTAAGAATTGGGGTGCTGGGCTGTGCTAAGTGTCTCATTGTATGCCTTTTCTACCACAGTACAGGAGGTCTCTTTATTTTTAGTGCAAAGTGTCCATGAATTGAGATGTCTGATTGTGTGTGTGGTGGACTGACCTTGACTCAACACCAGGTGCCCACCAAGCCACTCTATCAGTCCCCTCCTCAACTGGACAAGGGAGAAGTTGCAAAGGCAGCCACTTTTATTCTGTTACATCTTTCTCATTTTTACCAGTTTACATTAACAGTGGTATGAATTCATTCATACTGCTGTGCTATATGTAGACACTCAAAAGGTGCTTAATTTCCATTGAAAATATTCATGTGCAAATGTTCCCTATTTCTGAAGTGGTTGCAGTTCTGCTGAGGAGGTAGATCCGCCTCTATTATACCACACAACAGATTTCTTTTATATTTAGATTTTTACTCTGAGAAGAGAGCAATGTACTAGCTGAAAATTGGTTGTATACCAAAATGAAGCGCTGG
>NW_020955295.1:431031-433682 GCF_003031625.1 Empidonax traillii | reverse complement strand
CCATTGAAAATATTCATGTGCAAATGTTCCCTATTTCTGAAGTGGTTGCAGTTCTGCTGAGGAGGTAGATCCGCCTCTATTATACCACACAACAGATTTCTTTTATATTTAGATTTTTACTCTGAGAAGAGAGCAATGTACTAGCTGAAAATTGGTTGTATACCAAAATGAAGCGCTGGCTTTGGATTGTCAAAATTAGACATTAAAAAAAAAAAAAAAGAATTAATAGCTCCTCGTTTCTATCTTGTTGGTGTTGCTGTGAGCAAGAGATGCTGTCAGGCCTGTGGCTGCACTCTCTGCCAGTTGTCTCTGCCTTGTTGCAGGCCTGGCCATGCTCTTTCTGTGTAGTTTGGTGAGGTGATGCACTTTTGTCAAGTGTTTCAACGAGCAAAGACATCTCTGCATCACTTGGCCCAGCGCTGCTGGTCCTGTGGCAGTGGAGGGGTCTGTTTAGGAGAGTAATATTCTGACTTTTTTAAAAGGGAAAAAAAGCACTTGGCATTCTTACATATCTCTTTGGGGAATGAGTTTGCATTTTGTTTTTGTTTGTTTGTTTTCTTAAACTAGTGTCAACTGCTGAAAGAAATTTTTGTATTCTTCAAGTTCTCAGATGTTTTCAGAATAAATACAACACAGCAGGAGGCACTGACTTAAAAAAGTACAACTTCTGGGCTGTTGCAAGACTGGAAGTATAATTTTAGTTCTATTTCTCACACTGAACCATTCATTCTTGGTGGCAGACTGGCATTGCTGAGACTGAGTAGTGCTTTGAGCTACCCCCAAACTGGTGGCAGAATCTGCATCATTTAACACAGTTTGTAATCTTCAACGATCTTTTGTTTTCCAACTAGGTTCTTGCTTTGAGATATGTAGTATTTTGCTGTCAGTTCTTTGCATGTACAGGATTACTTTGCTTTTAAACTGAGTAATCTGCAGGGAGAAAAATATTTCCAAGATGGAAAAGAGTTAATATTTCTACAAGAAGAGGAAACTCTCAAAGTGTCTTTATACCATAAATGAATGGGTAGACATTAATTAATGTGGACTGGAAACCTCCATCTGATGCAAAAAACCTTGTTATGGGTCAGTTTTACAAGCTGCTAAAAGTCTATGAAAATCAGAATGATTGGAAGTAAAGCTCTCAATGTAAGGAGATGTGTCAGCTCTTGCAGGGGATGTGATTGCAGATGTTCAGAGGAAGAATGCTAAGTCCTTGTCCTGACATGAATTTTTATAAACCTTTCTGCAAGCAAGATGAAACAAATAAGGTAATACACCTGTTTCAGTGTTCACCACATTTGGCTTTTAGTCAGTATTATAATACATCAGAGCATTAGAGTTTATGGGTGGGAAAATAACTTTGCTATCCTATGGAATAAGAGCTCTGAGATCTTTTCCTGTTCAACAACAGAATGAAACTGGAGCCTTTCAAAGTTAGTGTGTGTTTTCTTTGGGTTTTGTTTATTTTAAATTGCAATACTGATGGGGAGTGTAGAATAAGCAGCGAAAACACCCAGCAGTTGGGGCATACGGATTTGGGTTATTGACTGTTCAGACTTTAAGTTCCTACTCTGAATCATGGATAACAAGGGCATTTTACAGGATGTCAAGTATTCAGAATGGCAGCCTGACCGCTAGATTGGAAAGGTTAGCTTCAAAGTGTGACTTTTTAATTTTTGTTTGTTTGTTTTTATTTTTGTTTGTTTGTTTGTTTTTTATTGTTTTGAAAAATTTTCGAAGTCCTCATGGTGTCTCTGGATCCTCTGTGTGAGACGAACAGGTCGTGTCTGTGGGTTCTGTACTTCTTGCAGCACCATGTGTGTCTATCCATAGTAAATGACTGCAGTTGGATGCTGCTCAAAGCTCAGCCTGCCCTCTCTCTGTGTCTCTTCAGTGGCTCAAGACAAGCCCAGCAAGACTCAGGAAGCTTTGCAGCAGTAGTGTGGAAAAGTTGGATCAAATGAGAAAAAAAGTACAAACTTCTTAAGAATACTGTGATGGTTCCACGTGCAAATAATTCCTTAAACCCTGTGGTCAGAACATGCTTACCAAAGTGTTTTGTGCCATCCCAGTGTTGATGTGAAATATAATCTGTATAGGGATGCTGGAATTAAAGATGCAATAAGAGCTATTGTCCTTGCTCCAAGTTAGGAAGGACTAATTAATCAGACTGGATCTTATGGACAACAGTAAAATTCTGTTTTGCTGCCATAGAACACTAAACATAATTATTGCTGCCATGAGTTTTTAATTTTAAAAGTGGGAGAAAAGACTGAGGGCAGGATGTAGGAGCAGGCAAGAGCACTACTGGAACAGTAATAAGGAAAAAAATCCAGCTTGCAGGAGCAGTTCTTCTGTTTATAGAGAAAGGATTATAGAAAGTAAGGCATATGTGCTGCATGACTGAAGATCAATATGAATTCCATCTCCTTACAGGCATATTGATCTTGAACACGTACATCACTCGTAATCTCCCTGCTGTAACTGGCAAATGAAAGTATAAAAAAAGAAGATGGCAGGACTGTGAGTTAGGAGATTAAAGGAGAGAAATGTTAAGAAGTGTACACTTTTGATCCTTGGAATGTGAAAAGCACAAGGTCATCTGCTGTTGTGACTAGGTTGAC
The DNA here is from genome assembly GCF_003031625.1 of Empidonax traillii. Classification (NCBI taxonomy): domain Eukaryota; kingdom Metazoa; phylum Chordata; class Aves; order Passeriformes; family Tyrannidae; genus Empidonax; species Empidonax traillii. Next base: position 431,058 of record NW_020955295.1, on the reverse strand, counting down.
TATAAAAGCTAAGTGACTCATTGATTC
>NW_020955295.1:341439-430726 GCF_003031625.1 Empidonax traillii | reverse complement strand
TCCCTGCTGTAACTGGCAAATGAAAGTATAAAAAAAGAAGATGGCAGGACTGTGAGTTAGGAGATTAAAGGAGAGAAATGTTAAGAAGTGTACACTTTTGATCCTTGGAATGTGAAAAGCACAAGGTCATCTGCTGTTGTGACTAGGTTGACTATAAAAGCTAAGTGACTCATTGATTCCATACACCTACCCTGTAAAATATTTTGGTTTGTATCACATAATCTTCCTTTCCATTAACCAGAACTGAATCACTTTATAAGCAGCTTGAGTTTAGCGTATCAGTCAAAGATTGATTGTGCCTAGGAACCATGTCTAGCTTTGGGAGGACACTATTTATGTGTTTTTTAAGGGCTGAGGAGATAGTAAGAAAAAAAATTGTGGGCATTTCTGTGAACTGGAAAGTGGCTTTTTCTATGTTGTTTGTTTGCTGCCTGTTTGTCTGTTTGTCTTGTTTTTTGAAAGTGACATTCAGTAAGGAGAGCAAAGGTCTGACATTCGTTTTAATACGAGTCTTTCCACTTCAAAGAAGTTGGTAATACCAGCAGAACCAGCCTTGTTTATATCAGTGTCATTCCCTGAACAAAACCAAGTGACATCTCTGATCTTTGAGTTGGTTGTGACTGATTGTGCAGTTCTCGTGGGTGAATATAAGCAGGCAAGTACTTAATCTTTTGTAGGAAGTAAGGAGACTTATTGCAGAATATAAAACCCTTTCTTTCCCAGACCAGGCAAACCTTACCCCAAAAATGAGTTTCCAAGGCAAACTCCAGGGGTGTTCACTGGCTGTGTTAAGGGTGTATAGATGAAAACTGTGTGCTGTTGGGTGGAGGCTCCAGTGCAGTGCTCGAGCAGCCTGCTTCATTATTTGTGTGCTCAGAGTTACTGCATTGTCCCCATCTCACAGAAAGGGGTCAGATGATGGGGTTATGTCAGTGTGGTACTTTAAAAGAATGTGTTGGAGACATATGGATGGTGTTGAGAGAATTCCTTGGAATAAGAAGTTTAGTGGTATTTCATATTGACATGGAGTCATTCCCATGAAGCAGCATGAGCAGGGTTTAACTGTGGTTGAGCACATGTCAGCTTTTTCAGGACTTTGTGCATGGACCTTGGTTGTAGCTGCCCTGCTTAAGTCATGAGTCTTGTCTGAAGTGCTGTTCTTTCACAGGCTTTGAGAACCCCACGTGAATGATTCACTGCAAAATGCTGCATAATGATTCTGCCAAGTTCAAAAGGGAAATTGAGAAAACAGAGAAAAATGAGGGATGTCAGCAAGTATAACTCTCACCACACCACCTCTGCAATATTTTTTTCCCTGACTCTGTGAAGATGAAGATGTCTTTTGTTCATGTCTCAGCATTTCTTCCCAAGCCAATGTCTAAGGACATCACTGAAGTAACTCTTGAGTGCCGGTTTACCCACAGTATTTCTGTACATTAACTCAATCCAGAAGTCACTACTATCAGTATTTACTTGCTTATCTTTGTCAAACAGCATTTCAAACTAATTTGTTAACTGCCTAGGTTAAGCTTCTGACTTTTATTAATATTATACAGATCTTATTTTACTCATATTGCATCATGACATTTTATTGGTAATGGATGTTCAGCACTGAGATTCTGTTTTTCTTTTTTGGATTGGGAGAAGGATAATTGGTTTAATTAAATAATAAAAAAACCCTTACTTTGAGTTATCATGATTAAGGATACAGCTAAATTAATTCAAAGTGATTTTTTTGCATGAGTGGCTGTACAAAATGCATAGATGTTAAAACGGGTGTGAGAAACTAATACTTCACTTCTGTATCAAACCCTCCACACAATCTGTTTATTAATAAATAATGTACTTGATGACAAAAGAATGTACTCAAAACATGATTCATTTTTCAATGAAAGAATTGCTTGAAAAATTAATTGGGGAGCATTTTTGTGAAATATTATTTCATCTGAAATCATAATATCATTAAGGAAGGTCAGTGAACTAAGCAATCTCATGACTTTTTGGGCTAAACTTCTCACAATCATCATGCTTCTGTTTCCTTTTTCCTGATAAAAAATGTGATATTTTTAAAAAATTTTTATTCTTGTGCTATTCATTACAGTGCATTTTGGTCCCCACCCCAGAAGAAATATGTTAATATTCTCTTCACCAGTGCCTTCCCCCTTTTCTTTCAAGCTTGGTCTCCTATTAAAAGGTGGCTGTAAGGGGAACAATGGAGTCTACAGTGAATACCCAGATAGAATTCCTTGTTATTCCTTGGAAAGTGGGCAGAAAAGCTGGTCTGAGTAAACCTGGGTGTGAATCAATGGCAAGTCACCCTCTTGTAGTGTCAGCTGATGGTGTCTTCCTTCTCTCTCTGTGTCAGGTGGGTGGCATCCTTGCCTTCAACAGTGCCTTGGCCAGCACCCCCCAACTGCTCCTGGCCAGAACAACACTTCCCAAAGTGTTTGAGAATGTTAGGCCGGCACACTTGCACAGAACTAAAATGTCACCCCACCTGAGAAGAGAGAAGTGCTTATTTTTGAATAGTTAGCAATCCTTTAAGTAGAGAGGCAGTCGCAGCAGGAGGGAACGGTTGACTTGAATATACATATTTTTGGAAGAAGCTTTTTCCTTCCTTGTTGACAGCCCTGTAATGGGGATGATGCCGTTTACGTGAAAGGAAGAAGCAGTAGGCGTTTCTTAATTGGCTTAGAGGTAACTGGAGTAGAAAACAATTAAAAACGGGCAGGTATAATAACAGCCATCCATCAAAATAAATGATTCTGTAAGCCTGAGAGCTCTGGGTGTCCTGCTATTCCCCTGCATGAATTTAAATAAGGGCCACTGAAGTCAGCTCTCCCGAGGCAGAGACTACTTTTTAATATTTCTTGGTATAATATCAGTGAGCTGCTTGTACTGCAGTGCACAGCACCCATTTAAGCCAGGACTTAAACTCTTAGTGGTGAAAATCAGGCTGTGTGTGCCGTGGTTATGAACTGTAAGGGGGGTTGCTGACCTGCTGCTGGGGGGCTGCAGGGACTGTGAAGGTGTTGAGGAGTCCATTCGGTGCAGGTAACTCGGGGTGCAGCTGCAGGTGCAGCTCTGGGTGGGACCTGCAGGCTGTGAATTGCTGACCCTTTGTATTACAAAGGGCATCTGTGGCCTGGGCCAGGTGGACACTCAGACACAGGTGTTGATAATTCCCCCCTACTTCCCCACCCTCAGAGTGTGAGGAGATAAAAGCCCAAGGGTTTCTTTTCTTGGGTTCCCTCTTTGGAGACAGCAGCTTGGGGCTGTTATTTTGTTGTTTAGTTATTGCAGTGTGATGAAATTATTTTTAGGACCTGGATTTTTGAGACTCTGCTGTGAGAGCCCTGGGATGGAGCTGGTAAGGAAATGTAGTCTGTCTGTGAGTGTAGGGGGAGCAGCTTTGGTCCAATCTCGGGTGGTGTGAGAGAGGCTGACAGAGGTCAGTCCAGAGCTCCTGGATGGTCAGACAGGGAAGTTTCCTTAACAGTGGAGCTGAAAGAGGTAATGGATTGTAGGAATTCCCAAGAGCAGCACGAGGAAAGCTGTGCTACAGTGCACAAATAGAGGTGAGGAGGAGGAGATGGGAGTGATGGAGCAGCACGGGAGATGAAGAAGTGACAGAGCAAAAAACCTGGGATGCAGAGAGGGCCTTCACCTGGGCAAGGGGGCAAATTCTGCCTCTGGAGTAAATCTGACTTCTGAGCTTCTCTTATACTATCAGTGCAAGGCCAAGAATCTTGCTGTTAGCAGCCAACTAATTCCTGGTTCTTGAAGTATGGGCTTCCCACTGGGAAGTTAACTTACTAGAATACAGCAAAATAAGGTCAATTGTTCAAAAACTCGGCAAGGAGAGGAGATTTGCTTGCTGGTTTGCTTTTATATTTGTCAGTAAGATTAAAACATCTTTCAGAACTAGACAGAATTGAAGTATATTAACTTAATTGGCATGTTATGTAGATTAATAAAGTCTAATGCTTGGAGGTTGTAAGTATATTTAGAGTTTATTATGACTGTTAATCAGAATTAAAAAGTTATGAAGGAATTAAAAAGCTCTGAGGAAATTTCAATGCCATAAGGACTCTTCTACTCATATAGCCCTTTGGTATTAACTTGCTGCCAATATATCAACTTGACATAAAAATGTAAATGTAGACTATATTGGTACTGCACTGTCCTTTTAGCACTAACTTCTTACGTGTTGTTGTTAGGAGAGTATGATTTGGACACTGCCTATGCCAGCAATAGAATGCCTTCAGGGTTGTCTGAAGTTGTGGACTCGTCCCTGTGTGTCCCAGATCCTTGGGACTGATTTCTGTCTTAATTTAGAGCATGTTTCTTAAGATATTCAGATAGACAGTGACTACTCTGAGTTTGGCACAGGTACAGCTTGTGGCCTGATGGTTAAAACGGGAGTTCAGTTATGGGTTGAGAGAATGTTAAAACTTTTAGAGCCGTAGGGAAGGCACAGATTTTTCAAATCTGCTCCATGGAGTCTGGGGTTTTGTGGTGTTGAGAGGTTCTGTTCATGTCTAAATGTAGGATAAAGGAAATAATTTGCTTCACTTTGCTCTTTGAATATGCTGTTTGAAACTCATGTGAAGGGCACAGGAGTCAAAAGCAGTTTTAGAAGTTTGATCATGAATATTTCAAAATACTCAACTTTTTTTCAATTCCTTCTTTGATCTCCTAGCTTATAAATTGCAGGATCGACTTTATTTGTGACTAATTCCGCAAACTTTAGTGGAATTCTGCCCCAGGATAAATTATCCCAGGATGTTTAATGACGTAATTTCTAAACAGAGGTGCTTTCTTAGCAAACCTATAAAACTGTTAATAGCAGTGCAGAGGTGATGCTTTTTGTTTTGTACTGAAAGTGCAGAAGTTGTCTCTTGAGTTCCTCATCCCTTGCCAGTTTTGTTCCTACTGTGTGCACAGTAAATTTCATAAAATATTAACCTATGGTAAATATTTAATACATAATTTATTTGCATTATATAAGTTCACTCTCCAATATATGAAGTGCTGAATAGATAGTTATGTGAATATTTTAAAGTGACAAATATATAAATATTTAAATGGCCAATATAAATATTTTAAATGTAGGTACAAGGGCCACGTTCTCCCTTTTTTTCCTTGGTTGAGTAGGTATAATTGCTGACAGCTCTTTATTCTGCAGTTTTGAAGTAAAAGTCTCAGAGAAAGTAATGTATGTTTTCACTTACGTCAGTAAACTTTGGATTAGGTCAGTAAATATAGTAGGTTTTTGTAGAGCATAAGGAAAAAAAAATTACATTTTGTTTTTATACATTAATTAGAATTTGGTGAATATTGCCAAGAGACACAGCAAGTATTAGCTTAAATTTAAAACTGAATTGGTTTTAGCTGGATTCAATGAATGGTAAGGGTAATACAAATGAAGGGAATCAGTTTTTGACTAATAGGAATTGTGAGGAAAGTGCTTTCAAATTTGGTAGAAGTAATACTTGGGGCTTGCTCCCTGTACCACAGTCAGCTCAGGTTATAAAGGAACATGGAATTAGTGTGTGAAATGCAGTTTGTCATCTCCAGCCACTCCTGCTGCAGGATCCAGCAGATTGTCTTGGTTTGGGCTGCTGATATTATTATCAAAGGGCAGTTCTCTGGGCAAACACGTGACCTGCTCATCAGAGTGGTCTGTGATCTAATGTCTGTTTTCACTTTGGGCAAAGAGTGGCAAGCATGGTAAATAATCTTCATTTTGGTTATGTTGAAGACTCTGGCTCTGCTCACTGTGCTTTTTCAGTGCTCTGCTTTAATGTATGAACTGTCCTTGTGCCAGGGGCAGGGTGCAGGGCACAACTGAGTTGTGCCAGTCTGGTGTGTCTTGGTGCTTTGTGTACCTACTTTATGAAAGTTGTCCAAACAAGCAGAAGTCCAGTGGACATCTTAGGACACCCAACAGTTTGAACACTTCAGCAGTTGCACCTAAAATAAGCTTATTATGTACAGAAGAGGAAGTGATCAATGCATCTGCAGATTAGACAGGACAGCCACTCCATCATTTCCTACAGGAACAACAAATGTTGTTTGGAGAACCTGAGAAACTTGCACAACAATATAGCTGTTTATAACCATTGGTGGGGGTTGAATTATTTTTCTTTTGATTTTTTTTCTCAGTTTAATGAAATTTTTTTTTTCAAATAATGTGATACAGAAAGAATGAAGTCATTATTTCTTTAGGGCTAATTAGAGCCACAATTACACAAACTTTCAAACAGTTGAAAATGATAAAGTTTCTGCTTGACTTGTTTAAAGATGTGCCTTATTAACAAAGCTAAATTCCTGTGCACTGTCCAAGAGCAAAAACAATCAGCTCTTAATAACTTACATTGTAATTTCTAGTTTTATATAAATTAAGCTCAATCATCTCAAAAAAAAAAAAGGGCACAAATGCTAAACTTTATCAGATGAGAGGACATACTTGGTTTTGTGGCACGAAAAACTTATTGAATACATGATGCTGAGTTTTGCTTGCTTTATTTTAAGCAGAGGCAAAACAAGGCACAGAGTCAAAATTTCCTACTTTGAACTGCCTCGACATTTGCCTTGGTGCTAAAAACATCAAATGCACTTGTGTAAGGTCCAGTTAGGCAACGTATGGACTTGTGTGGTGAAACCTTTGACCTGCTGGGCACTTTGGCCCTGCAGTGTTGCTGGTGAATTGCATGGAGAAGAAACTTAAACGCTAAATTGCTTCAGGGCTCTTTGGAATGGATGTCTGGATGTCAGGATGAGAATGGCCAAATCCCAGAATGAAGCCTGATTGTTTCAGTACTGAGACAGGTGGATCTAAAGGTGGGAACAAGTTGATTTGAAGTGCTTGTGAGGGGATATACACCAGATATGAATGTTACTGTTCTATAACCTCATGTGGACACTTTGATGGACTGAAGGAGTTAGAAAGATTATTTTATTATTATTACAGAGTAGAACTAGAAAGGGAGAGCAATTTAGCTCCTGAAATACAGCATGATTGGGTCAATCTGAATCAAACTTACTGCACAAATTAACGCACTTCTGTTTGCAAATAGCTCACAAGTCGTGTAGCACATGCTTGAATGTGAGCTGGTGGAAATGACCTGCTCACTGCACTAGGAAATACAGATTGTTCATAACGTTTCATTGCAAGTATTCAGAATTTAAAGGATGAACTGCTTATTTTCAGTAGAGATGTTTATTCCCCCTTTGAGTAAGCACAAGTGCTTATATGTCATGGCAGACTCTTGGTTTCAATTCTTGGCTACACAAGACACTTGGAAACAATCATCAAGAAAGAAAAGTTGATTCAGTGTGGTCAGAATTTATTTCCATAGCTTTTCAGACCAGAAAATCATGGACTGAGAACTGGTGTCACGACAGCAAATGTAGTCAGGTTGTTTTTTGGGTTTAGGCACAAAGACTTTTTTTTTTAATAGCCCCTGAGCCACAATAAAATAGTTCAGAGGCAGAAAAAGTGTAATATGGTGTAGTTCATAAGATATCCTTTCTGTGTATTTGATATGTGAAGTTTTAAAGTGATTTGCTGTCACTTATGTTATCAATGATCCCAGTCCATGCAGCAGGTCAGCTTCTCTTGCAAATAGTAGGTTGGGATGTGAAGGAGTTGTTTTTCAGTCTTCACAGTTGCTCTTGGCTTATTTAGGCTGCAGGCAAGTATACTTAGAGTTTAATAAAAAATCTGTCCTTTACCTTAGTTGAAAAAAATACAGTTTATAACTTTCTTTTGGGCTTAAAAAAAAAATAAAAGGTACTTTGCTGCCTTTTTAGTGGTAGAGTGGTCTCTGTACCTTATTTAAAAGGATTTTTAGTTAAAATAAAGACTAAAGAATGATATTTAATGTAAAGACCTTCCTAGATGCCTTAGTTTTCTCTGTATTATTTTTAAGAGTAATATAAGTAATACTGTAGCAAAAATTTCAGGATGTGCAAACTCCTTACAATCCCTAGCAAGACAGAAATATCTTTAACTTAATACTCCTCTGTTTTTCAGTTGGGTATTGTTTGATTATGCAGATGTTTTTCCATGGGGAAGAAAACTGAGCTGGCATAGGTTGTTACTCTATTATGCAAGAGAGTGAAGAATGTAATCTACTTCTTGAGGAGGAAGGGAAGCAAGATGAGCAAGTTAATAGATATTGATGTGATTCATCAGATCTGGAGAAATGCTTTTTAATTACATCTTGCTTGATTGGAGTTTGCCAAAGCTGATTACATTTTTTTCTCATGAGTATCAGTACTTTTTTTGAAGTTAAATGGATTGCACCTTAGTATTTTGAACTCTTCTCAGTAGTGGCAGATCCCACAAAGCAAATGTAATAGGACTAAACTTAGTGAGATGCTGCCAAACACATGTGGTGCTGTGGCCTCCACGAGAATTATCCAGTTGCTTAAACTTTAAAACATACCTTAATATCAAATTAAGCCCACTTAGAACTAGGGTTGGAATTAGGCTGGGAGAGTATCAGTGGAAAAAACCCGCTTTCCTCAGCCAGGGAAGTATTTAAAGTCTGAATAGATGCAGTCTCATAAGAGCTGATGACTTTTAAAACTACCAAGCTCCATCCTATGGGCCAAGATGCACTTTGAAAATCCACATTCTCCACATGGTTTAATCCCTTGGCATTATTGTGAAGTGGGTGCTCACAGGCATGTATTATAAGAATACATTTGTATTTGGGAATGTTTGCAGGACCTTGTTTGTTTTGGCAAAAGATACATTTTAGCAGATTCTGTTTAGATAGACAAAAACACTTTCTCTTTGTCCTCTCATGGAAGACCAGATAGTTGGGAAGCATGAAATATAAATGGAATCTGTACCTTCAGTGCAGAGTTGGAAATACTCTAAATAGAAAAAGAAGTAGAGCTGAAAAGAAGTAAAAAATGAGGGAGTCTCTTTACTGCAGTGGAACTCCATGTTTTTTAGCCAGTGCAAAATATGTCAGATTGCTGTCATTGTTAGATTGCTGCTCTACAAAGGTTTATGTTTGTAGCTTTGAGTTGTTATCACTCAGAAAAAATGATGTTTCAGAACTCCAATTTATTACCAAGGGCTTCAGGGTCCTTTGGGAACAGGTCTTGTAGAACTTTGTAGTACTGTATGTATGTGTGTTAGGGAGGCGTATTGTGATGCTGATAGTAAAGCAATAAAAACTTTTTGAGTGAATGAAGCCACAGAAAAATTACCCTCCCTCGCAAACAGCTGGTTGAGAACTTCAGATTTCTCTTCAGCCCATTCCTGTACAAACTGGTTATTCTTCTTGCACTTCAGACAGAACTATCAATAAATTTTGGCAGCAAAATGAAAAGATGAAGAAAACACTCTCTGTAGCCAGATGTAACACCAGGGAACTTCAGGAAAGCTGAATAGTGCATTAGAGAAGTGTAACTGCCCCAGTGCTGCAAAGATCTCTGGACTTCTCACAGAACAGGAAGCACTTGTGAAGTGGCAGCAATTGGTAAATGGTGTAAAGGGGAGAGCAACCAGGCTTGGTTTATAAATCCATGTAGCATTTTGTTGAGTTTACATATGTTATGTGCTCTGCTTAATCTGCAACTGCTCAATCAGTAGGGACTGATTCCTGAAGGCTCCTGGGAAAAGAAAGGCTATCAGCAAAGACTGAATTCCCCTCTCCCCCCTGCCGAAATCTTGTTCTCACCAACAGGAGCAAAGTTATGTGTCATGTGTGCTTCACACTGGGAACTTCTCTGGTGGCCTCCACGTACTCCAGAAGCATTCAAACCATTGACATTTCACATTTTTTCACCATAATGAAATGCTTTCTTGCTTTTTCTGATGTCTGATCTATCCTTGGAATGTCTGACCCATGGGAGATTTGAAGGGAGTTAACTGGACTGGGTAAGAAGGGAAAGAAGATTCCAACTGAGGCCAGACACAACAGCTCCCATGGCCACTATTTGCATGTTCTTCTTTCTAGTGCACCTTAGTTTGTTCACATTCTGCTTGCAGCTGAAGTGAAAGCTGGTATCACATGCCATGGCCCAAGTCACCAGAAATGCATTCTCTTTCAGTAGTTCCCTGAGATTTAGTGGACATGGTTTAGTCCAGAAAGAAAGGAGGGAGAAGATGCATCAGCTTCACAGAACATCCTTAGAGGGAGCGAGTGTGATATGTGTTTGTGTCAGTTGAAAGAATGGTTCTGTTCTGCTCATAATTCCTCAAGGGATTTTTCTCACTCTCATGCTCTGTAAGGACTGAGAAATCAGGACGTAACAGTGTAGTGTAAGAGCAGTAGAACTCTACTTGCTTAGCCTGACATGAATCTTATGCCAATATGAACATCGTGCTAATTACCAGTCCCTTTAGGGTCATATTAGTCCTGGAATTGCAACTGCTTATATTAATATTGAATTTAGTTAACTCCCTTTGTTTTGTAGTTATAGGCAGGGAAAGGAAATGTTCTAATAGCAGTACCAGGAGATAAAACTCTTTTATTGATCGTGGGACAGACCAAATCATCTCCGCTGGAACTGTGAAAATTTCAAGCGGAAAAGATGGTCTGAATAACAATCACACCTTGGAGCTTTTACTCTCTAAAATAAGAGGTCTGGATTTAAGAGGGAATTATTGTACTTTATCACTGAATGCAGCCCTAGTACAATGAAATACAACAAACTCCCCCTTCCCCCCCCAAATAACCCTGGAAAAAGACTAGTTAATGCAAGATGCAGTTTTATTGCAAGTCTGGGGTATCTATGTATAGATTGATAAATTTGTTTTAAGATGAACTTGGTATGTGTCTGGAAGTACCTTTTTCTGCTATACAAGCAGGTGTTTAGGAGTGACTGATACCCTCTCTGTACGAAGGCTCCACTTTCTAACTTTCTCATTATGCACTCTGGCCCAGCTTCCCTACAATGTGTTAGTTGAGCCAATTCATATTTGCCTTTGTATTCTCAGTAGGTCAGGGAAGGAATTGTGCAGCAGCTAAAAATATTTTGTTGTTGTTGTTGTGTTTTGTTTTTGTTTCTTGTTTTTCCACCCGAACTTTTCTACTGAGGTTTGCGGGCATGACTTGTACAAAGCTGCTCTGAGAGGGATCTTTTATTTGACAGCAGCTGAATAAATTCAGAAGTATAAACCACAGAGATGATGACTTAGTGTGCTTGCATTTTATTTAGGAAGATCTGCTTTTACAGCAACTGACGCGAGGCCTGATGAGAAATGAGGGATCTTCAGCGCCACGTCTCCCACCAGCTCACATGCCAAATGCTTCACAAAACTACAAGTTGCATTCAGTGACTATCACTGACTCCCTGTCATTTTGATAGCACCACTTTATTTTGATGTTTCTGGTGCTTCTAGAGGAGAAGGTGCTCTATAAAATTTGAGAAGGCAATGAGAAATTTGGGCTTCTTCATGCTCTTGGGCTGTGCTCTAAAGCACGGTTAAGATTGCTTTAACTAATTCTGTGCTAGAGGTCTGCCTCAAGCTGAGTTGTTATAGTAGGTTTCTGACAGGTTTCAGGTGTTTCTGAAAAAGAGGTTAGAAAAAGTTCTTAGTTTATTAAGCAATGGAGAACTCTTTAACATAATAAAGCACACCTTTACTTTGTAAGAGAAAGAAAATATGATGAAAGTTTGGATATATGTCCCTTGAAAATTCTTTGAATTGTGGAATTTCAAGCCAAAACAACAGGATTCTTCCAAGGAAAGCAGTCTAGTGTTGTGTAATTACACAGTCTCCCATGGTGGGTGCTCCTCCATTTGTCATTAAAACAACCATCTTCACAGAATGAAGAGGACAGTTATATATATAAGGAAGATGAAAAGAAGATTGATAGTCTGTGTGCAGATTACAGAGTTTGCAGTTGAAAAGCTGGTCTAAAAGCCTGGAGGTATTTCTGCTTAGTAAAGTTGAAAATTGAAAGGTTATCCATAAATGGAATTACTGACTTCTCATATATTTCTCACTTTGAATCTTTCTATGTTAAGAATTAAAAATAAGAGTGGAAGAGAAAGAAGATGTAAAAACTTAAGATGAAAACAGAAGGCTGAAATGTGAAGCAAATAAGGTCTTGTTCTTTCAAAATCTTTAAAACTGTAATTCTTTGCAGTTTGTCTGCATATTATCTGCAGCTCTCAGTCACCTTCTTGATTATTTCCATCTGGTCTTTTTAAATCAGAGAACACTGTGTTTGAAAAGGATTGGGCTCCAAGACTCTGTTCCATATATTTTTCTATTAGTCTGTGAGTTAAAAAGAAAAAAAGTTGCTGTATTGTTTCAGGTATCAGTATGAGCACATTGACTTGCTTTATGCACTGGTTTTGAGAAATGCTTTCAAACTTAGTTTTTCCTGAGCAGTACCTAGTTATTGTGATAAATTTCCACTTCCAGGGCTGTTTGTAGCACTTTAAGTGCAGCAGTGATTTACATCATCACAGTGCTGCAGATCAGTGTTGGAAATGCTGATAGGGAAGTGGGTGCTGCCTCCAAAAAAGTAATTGCTGACAGTTACTGTTTCTTTAATTATCCATGATGATTTAGGCAGGCAAGCCAACATGCACCGGGGATTTAGGTATTTAAGTAAGATGTAAATTAAGTTGTGGAAGGCTCTTTTAGGCTATTTAGAATTCATATTTCAAATCCTTTTTATTTCAGGTAGCAAAGACCATGAATCTTTTCGACCCCTTTTGTTTAACTATTTTGGAGCCCTCCTTTAAGAAGAGGGTTTGTTGCTTTCCTGATGTTCATTTAGTTTGGTGCTGAGAGGATTTTTTTTTCAGTGCCTGAACCCTTCGAAAACAGAGCCTGCCTAAATCAAGACCACCTGCTTTGTATTTGTTACTTAAGTGGCACTTTCGGCCGCCTCGTGAGAAGCACTTACTGATAAATTGTACAAATGCCCTTTCTATTCTAAGTAAACACTGTTGAGGAATGAATTCAGTGCAGATGGTACCTCAATCCCAGGTGGTGTGAGTGTGACTGCCAGAGTGGCTCCTGCATGGTGGGACAGGGAAGACTCCTGAGCAAACACTGAGGGACCTGCAGTGCAGCTGGGCTCCTCCTGAACCAGGGTAATCCTGAGCATCAGGAAAGGTTTAAGCTCGTTAGAGAAAGCTGGTTTAGGTGGAAGGTGAGCAGATTCAAAACAAAGCAGATGCATTCTCAGAATGAATGTGTTGTGGTGTTTTGGTTTGTTGGTTTTTTTTCTTTTTTTTTTTTTTTCTCTCCACAGGATTTGTTATTTCCAACATGGGTAACGTTCTTTAGTTGCGATTAGTGTCAAACACCATAATGGAACTTTTGTCTCTTTGGTTGACTACAGCTTACAAAGGAGTTATTTTTTATTGGTGACTATCAAATATGCCACAGACATAATATTTTTACACTATCTGCAAGTCTTATGTGCTACATTTGTAGTACCTTTTAAACAGGGATGAGCAATGAAAACCTTTTGCAGTCTCCTCATTGTTTTTATTTATCCTCAAGCACCTCCTTTGTTTTCTTTCAGTTAGAGTACATTTGTACAGTAGTTTGTGTAGATTTTGAGGTTTCTGTTGACTCTGAGGTTGGAACTAATGCAGTTGTGTTGCAAACTTCTCCTCTGCCCCCCCAGCTCAGAAGGGTTGCTGTTGAAGGCAAACATGTTAGTTGGGTGACCTCCAGAAAATAAAAGAACAGAAGCAGGTGCTGAAATAGAAGTTGAAGTAACATGTTTGCACAATTTGAAATAAAAAAGACTAACTGCCACTGTCTGCTGAATTATCCATGAACAAAAAAAAAAAAAAAAAAGATGGCAGTAGGCTAAATTATTCTACAAATACACTTAAAATGCTTTACTTGACAACAGCATGCTATAGAAGGCAAGCAGTAATCTTTTTCTGTAATGACAGTGTCAGTCTGGATGTTGGAATTGCTCTGCACTGGCTTTCAATCATGGATATCTGCAGGAGTGTGAGGGTACATAAATACAGAGTCAAATTCTTCTGTCAGGCAGAAGCCCAGTATGTCAGGGTAATTGAGGCCAAAGCTGGGGCTGCCACTCTAATGGATGGCTTGTGTTTGCATATGGATTTTGCTTTGGAACTGCCACTCACATGCTGTGAGAGCAAAGTGTGATATTGGTTTGTTTTTATTAACTTTCAGTGGCAGTTGCAAAAGATTTAATGAGTCCTTATGCTGTGGGGATTTGAACAAGTTGCTTTATTCAAGCTTGTTTTCTTTTTTAAACAAAGGAATGGCTTGTTTTCTTAAATCTATGATACTCTTAAAACTCAGTGGTCTCAGAATCCACAGCTGCCCCTCTAAACAGTCTTATGAGAAAACTAAATTGCTTGGTCTAGTGCTGTAGGATATCTTCAAATAATGTGTGGTGGGATTTAGCTGAAGACAGAAATTGTAAGTATTTTGTATTTGAAGAGGGACAAAATCTCTAAAGTGAAATAAATTCTCTTATCCTCTCAGGGCTTAGCCCTTAGTTCCTCTGGACTGGTTATTTGCTATTTAGCAGTGATACAATGCTCACTTTTTTAGGCTTTTTCTGAAATGCCCCTTGGAAATAAGAGATAATTTTAAAAAGAGATGCAGACGTGGAGAAATAGAGGTCTTGTACACGACACTTGGAAGTGCTGCCTTTGCAACGTACTAAGGTGACAAAAATAAAGCCGTGACTTTGACATCATTATTTCCTTAAGCATCAAGACCTTTGAATCAAGCTTATTTGTCCTGGGAGAAATGAACCTGCTGTTGGATCAAATGATTTATTAATAGATTCTAGATGTCTTATTTTATGGAGTTATTTTATGGTTGACTCACCAGTGTTTTACCTCTCTGGGTAGTTTATCTACCTGCTGCAATAGTTTTGTCCTAGTCCATTGAGAAAGGAGGACCAACAGCTTTTAACAGACTATACTATTTTTGTGTCCTAATATATTGGACACATATAAAAAATGTGAAATCATGGAGCCAGATTGCATGATCAATCCAGTTAGAGTGGTGTTTGTGCCTAGTCAATCTGACTTTGATAAGAAAAAGAGCTGCTAATTATATCCAGCCCCCAGTAGATGGAAATATTGCTACAACTTTAGTGACTTCAGTATCTGAAAGTTTCTCTCTTTCAGGGAAGCTCATGATTCCTTCCTTCTGTCTCATACATTAACTTACTGACAACCATAAATCATCTAAGGTAGTGTTGTATGTGCAGAATACAACTCTGATGCTTTCTTAGGCTCTCATTCATTTTTCACATTCATTGAAGTACAAATATATCAGGTAAGATGAAAATAGGCATTTCTAATTATGTTCATAATATACTAATCTATCTGTGACTGTGCTGGTCATCAGATAATGACAAACTGATACACAAAGAGGGTGAAACAAACTTGTTTTGTAGTTTTGATTTATGCTTCAGTTGTGTAACAAATGATTGGGGTAAGGGAGAGACTGCAATAGAAATTAAGGGTCATCAAATATTTCAGTTTTTATTGTTTGCTGTGGTCCAAAACTAAAACTGTTGCTGTTAAATGGAGAAGAAATTGAGGTTTCTTAGAATTATTTATGGTTCTGCGATGATTCTTACTACAGAAAACTACATAAAGGACATATTATGTGTATGTCTAAATAGATGCATATAATAGAAATAGAAGAAAAAATAGAAAAAGGATAGATAGTATGAATATAAATCAGGAAAATACATGCAGATGTATTAGTGGCCTAGACCAAAACCATCACAGTCTGTTTCATCCTTCCATCTTAAAATCATGTTGCCCCAGACTGGGGATGAAGGTGTTTTATGGTACATCTGATCAGCCTTCCTAAGTGTTACAATAAATACATTTGCAGTAAGAGGTTCACAGACCCCAGGGGAGGGATGGGAGGAGAGCCCTAGGGGAGTTGTGGAAGAGATTAACTTGCTGATGAAATATTTTATGAACAAAGTAAAGGATAAATCTGAATAAATTATTTGCTACAATGACTCAGTTTCCAGCTGCACTGCCAATGACATAGTATGTTCCAATATAATTTATGAATTCATTTAGAGAGATCTACAGTATGTAAAAAGCTGATGAGAAGGTCACCAATGTAAGACTGCTTTGAAAAACCCAGCGTGTTTTTTTTTTCTCTCAGAACACCTGATTGTCAAAGAACAGGGAGGAAAAAAACCATGCTTTTCAAATCCTGATTTGGGAACACTATTCTCATGACAAATTGTTAATAATTTTGATGGAAATTAGGGTGGTTAGAGAAGAGTGCTAACACTAATAGATATTTTAAAATATGAAAACGTTTTCTATTCCAGTTTTTAAGCCAAACCAAAGGAGTGGTGAAATATTGCAAAATGCCTGTACATTAAAATTGTATTTTTGAAATCTCACAATGACTTGGAACAGATGCATTAAATTCACACATCAAAGCCTTCTGTGCATTTGTACTTTAATCTCTGCTTTGATCACTGCCCATAGATAGTTTCTTCTCCCTCCCTGGGAGATCAGTGTTTGTGGATTCCCAGTGAGGTAATCTTTAGGATCTGCTTCCTAAGGCATTGTTGTGGACTGTTCTATTTTCTGGTGCTTTCAGGTTAGGAATAGTTCAACAGCAAAGAAACAGTGAAGTAGTTCCTTCAGAAAAAAACCAGCTGTGTTTTCCCCTAAGGGATATGTTGCTTTCAGGCTTAGACCCCAAGGTCTGTTACTGTCTTTTGATCTTCAGTTCTGTGCATGCACTTGGGTTTCCATATTTTCTCTGGATGCTTAGCCAGAAAATTTGTATCTTGATTCCTCAAGATAATGAAAGACTCAATCTACCAGGAGTACTCAGGCACATTTGGACTGCTGCTTTTTATTTTTTTCCCCTCAGTGCATTTTTAGTATGTGCAATCAGACCATGTGTGGGATTTTTGGGGGGTAAGGGGCAGCAGCAGGCCTGTGAGTCTAAAATTTCTTAGAATGGTATCCAGGCCTTGCATTATTGGAGGAGACAGGAGTAATAGGAATCTAGTTATTGATTTTGTGGTCTAATCTTATTTTCAGTTATACATAGATTCATTTCACACTTGTTGGTAGAGTTCATTTGGAGGTATTGGACTCTTCTAGGAAAAAAAGTCTTAGCCTACAATACTGTAAGCAAAAGATGTTTTGTTGAGGACTTTATTTTACTATTATATTGCATCCTGTCAGAATCTGAGCCTCCCCAGAGAGAAGAAAAGCTGGCTGTTTGTTCTCTAGGCCACGGTTATTTGAGTGAAGTGGAATAACAAGCGATTGGACAAAATAGTGATGCAAACTCAGGAGAAAAACATGTGCATGTCTTAAGAAAAATTAAGAAATTATGCATGCTTCCTCTATTGGCTTAAAGTGTTATCAAGAGGTGCCTTAAACAAGGTGAAATTTGTCGTTTCTTGTGGACTACAACCAAGGAGAACTAATTATCAGGAAAAGTTTTCTCCTGTGGACTGCAAAATCAGTCTTTAGGTCAGAATAAATGATAATGAAGAAGTATGGTTATTAAGTCTAATGCGTGGTTTCTAGAGAATAAATCTGAAAGGTCATGCAATAGGGTATTATCATACAAAAGCTTTCAAGCCTGCAGATTGTGATTTGGTTAATAAAATATGCTGAATATTTAACAAATGTGCATCATGTATGCTTCCCTCATCTCTGCTGAACCGTTAAGTGAGAAAATGTAACTCCCAAGAAGCTTTAACATGAGGATGGCAGCGAAACTCTTCCTTCCAAAAACACAACCTATTTCAGTGAAATCCAAAATGATAAAAAATAAGAACACTGGAAGTCCTCAAAGCCCAATTAAATGTTTCTCTGATGGTGACTGCTGATAAAGTGTGTGGCATGCAGGATGTGGGAACTTGGGAGAGCACAGGGATAATTTTGCCTGGAGAACAAGCTGGGGGTCCTGCAGGCTACTACAGGTGGGTCCTGGCTTTTGTTTTTAGTGCCTCCTGCTGAACCTGCATACCTTACATCACTCAGGACCAGCAGAGGCTGATCTGTTCAGAAAATAAAGAACTCTGCCAGATCAATTGGCAAATGTAACAGAAAGGATTAGTTTTAGGGCAGGGGTGTGGCAGGAGAAGGCAGTGATATGTGCAATGAAAAGTCTTACTCATTCCCTGCAGTTCAAGACTGGCCATGGTATACTTTTTTATTTTATTTTTGTTTGTTTGTTTGTTGGGGTTTTTGTTAGTTTGGATTTTTAAAAGTTTATTAAGCCTTTGGCCAAAACGTTTGGACTTTTTTTTTTTGATTTCTTCACTTGGGGCTTTTTTTAAAAACAAACAAACAAACATGAAATGAGCTTCTGCAAGATCCCTAAGCAATCCATTGAATGCTTTTCTAGAATTATTGTTTGGTGCCTGATTTTAGCTCTCCTTGTTGCATAAATAAACACATTCTGTCTGACCATGAAGATCAGTTCATTGCCCCACTTACAGAATTTCTATGCATATTGAGAACAGGGTATTCTTCAATCTTCAAGTTTTTCCTGCCATGCCAGAAGATATTCCTTATCTAATGATTTTTCTTCTTCCCCTGTGGGCAGTTTCCTATATATTTTTGGAAGGGTCCTGCCCTTTGAAGGGAAGATGTTGAATTGAAATTAGGTTTCAAAGAGATTGAAGGCTTTTATTAAATTTCAGACATATGCTCTTGCATGCCTTTGAAAACTTGAGTCCAGTGGCACACAGAATCCAAAACAGCTCCTCCACTCTGCTGCCTCCTGTAAGGCATTTCAGTATGCAGGTAGTACAAAAGAAATTGCCTACTATGATTCATTAATACAACTTTCCTTATTTTATTTGATTAATGTGTAAGTATATATTTTTAAAAAATAATGTTCTTCTTGTTCTCCTTCTCCTCCACCCCTCCTTTGACAACCAGTGCCTGTATCCCAACTCCTTTTAGACTCCAGAGGTGTTGGAAGGAGAAACACGAAGGTTTTTCTTCACTGAAGGGAGAAAGTTTTAGGAGACTCTTTTCAATGATTCAAATAGAAAAGCAGTCAAAGCTGTGCTGAAACATTTACATAGCCTTGCATCTGCTACAGCCTGTGTTGGAACAAGGAAAACAATGTTAAAGTATTATGTATAGAGTGCTTACTTCTTGCTTCAGGCCATATCAGATGAGAGTTCATTCGTGGTTCAGCTCTTGATCCAGTTCTTTTTGCTGTCAATGTTTAATATTGTCAAGGGAATATGAGGATACGCCACTGCCAAATCCAGTCATGCTGCTGGTATTTCACTTGATCTCTAGCACCTTGTTGTAAATGCAAATTCTTGGCAGACATGACTGGCATTGAGTGAGCATAATTCCTATTTGCATTTTGGGATGCTGTGGTGATAAGAAGATGGTAAAATAGAAGCCTGGTTTGGACATAAAATTTCTATTGCCTTTAAAGGGAGTGCTATCCACATAGGATTAGTGAAGTGCAGGTCTAGAGAGGCACCTTTGAATGAATCTGTCTTGCAAGCTGCAAGTATCTGGAGATAGGCTTCAGTAAAATAGGTTTTCATCACATTGCCATCATTTATTCAAGTGAGGAATAATGAACCTTCATTTGTTAAGCAGCCTAATGAGAAAGAAAGCAGATTTCTACTTAAACATTTATAGAAAATGAAGTAGATATCCTTACTTCTAGTATTTCTCCATAGTGATTGTTTCAGAATCTTACTAAAAAATGTCTTTTACTTTTGGGTTTTTTTCCTTCAATTTCTGTTTTCCACTTGTGTTTAAATATCCTCAAACTTAAAGCTACAGTAAGAACAGTCCCCCTAAGTAGAAAAGGGGGGCTGATGGGGTCCACTTGTCAGAGGAGGGAGAGGGGCCCTGAACTAAGTGACCCAGGGAAGTTGTGGATGTCCCATCCTTGGAAGCGTTCAAGGCCAGATTGGATGGGGCTCTGAGCAACCTTGTCTAGTGAAAGGTGTCCCTGCCCATGGTAGGGAGCCTGGAACCAGCTGATCTTTAAGGTCCCTTCCAACCCCAACCATTTAGTGATTCTGATTTGCTATTTCCAGACTGAAATCTCTTTGAATTTCCAGATAAAGTTATCATCAGGCGAAAAGGACTTTTGATTTCTTGCAAATATCGCGTCCTAAATTTTACATTTCTTCCAACTTTGTAAATGAAGGAACATTTTTCTGAGAGAGGAAATAGTGTCTTAAGGAAAGAAATAATTTTTTAAAGGTAAAATGTCAGTTTTAGGCACAGATAATGAGAATATAGATGCTAATGATGGTAGAGTCTTGGGGTATGTGTACTGTGGTTGTCACTGGCAACTTAACATTAAGTTCTTAGGTAATTGCAGCTGATACTGTCTGACTCTGGTAAAAGCAGTATCATAGTTCTGTAGATAGAAGAAGTGACTAATAGTAGGGTTTTTAATGCCTCCCACTGCAAAACAGTGTGTCATTACAGCATCTTCTAAATATATCTCATCATGAATTTATCTTTTCCTGTGCTACTGATTGACTCCTTTTCTCCTGAGACATATTTAAATGTCATTTTATCCTTCGGTGGCAGAATGCTGATAATTTATCCCAGAATGAAAATGACATTGAACAATGTTTTGAGAAGAAGAGGCAGAAGAATTTCAAACCACTGTTTTACATTGTGGTGGCAAGTTATCTGTAGTTATTAAAAAAACCCAAAACACATTTGTTTGAAGGGATAATTAAAAAATATTGGCAGGTTGTCCTTCAAACTTATGTTTTGAATTGTCAAGGTAAAAATGCGTTATTGCATTCCAAATGGTTACTTTGTCTTTTTTTTTCTTACTGTAACTGCAAAAAATATTTCATGTGTTCGGAAAGGAAAAAGCTGAGCACACCATTATGCCTTAACAGATAGATTCAATGACAGATGGCTATGCATGTTGAGTGTTGTTTTAAGCTATAATTGGATGCTTATGTAAGTATGCTTAGTCAAATATGTGTAATTAAGCTGTCTTGTTACGCAGGCGAAATTACAGGGCAGTCCAGGTCTCAAAGATGTCAAAAGTAATGGCTATACTGGACTTGTGGTGTTGAAACACTCACCTAGACAAAACCCAAACAGAAGCATCTGCTGTTTTCAGTTACTGCTGTTTACTGCAAGGCCTACGAAATAAGATGAAATGAAAATTAAATGACACAAAATGCCATGGGAGGTTTTGTCTGGTCTATTTTTAGACTTCAAGACACAATGTGCGTATGAGTGAGGGAATGAAAAGGAGTCACAAGTGACATTTATTCTTCAAACAGCTGGCAGCTTCCTTATTGTAATGAGGTGTAATATTAGTGCAGAAATTTCTAGTTGAAACCAGTAAGTTGGTGAATACTAAGCAGAACCCTGAAAATTGGTGTGGTTGTCTGATATCTGTTCTTACTGAGTAATATCCTGAATTCACTGTTAACTATATCAAAACAACAGAGTCAATGAGCACAAAGTGTTTCTGCTACTTGATGACAAGCAAACCCAAACTGCAGAAATCCAAGTTGTCTGTGCTCATGTGCTCCTTCTCTGACATGGAAGGAATGTTTTCCCTGTGAGAGAAGAAAGCCATGAGTGTTGGGGCTTTTTTTATTTGGTTATCTGTGAGTTGACCTACCTTATAATTTTATATTTTAGGTGTTTTGTTCTCTTAATTAGTCTGTTCAATTTACCACTGCCTTCATTCTGCTCTCATACCATGGCAACAGAGAAAAGCAGCAGTGTTGGAGGAGCTGCTTGTCTTGTTCAAATCAAGTTTAATTAGTTCCTATATTCATGTGAAACTCGGCTTAGTTCTTTAAATTAATCCTGAGTGCTGAACTTGTCAAAACCACGGTAAATGTGTTCTGTGCTTGTATTTCTATTATGATAACTTCAGAAAGTTATTGTTAGTAATTAATAATCTTTATGGACTCAGAAAACTGAACCTTTATACACATAGGCCAAGCTGTTTTCCATCATAGAGTTGACTGTTTTACTATCACAGTCACATTAGGAGAAATATAAAATAAGGTCTAGGTTTTCAGGTTTAAGCTAGGAGGATGACTTTTTGAATGTTTGCTTGTTTTCCACGCACAAATCATACCGACTTTGAACAGAATGTTTTTAGTAACACCTGTATTTGATATTCTCCTCACACACTTTTCTTCAGCAAGAGGTGTTTGCAGGAGATACAACAATTGCCACCTGCTTTTCTACTGAACACGATCATGTTCCTTAAAAAAAGCATTTGCTGCCCTGCCCAGAGGTGGATTTTTCTGCTCTGGGTACCAAACAGAAGTCTTTGCTTTTGGCTTTGTACCCAGTCCTCAGAGAAATGCAGGATTATAATGCAGTTCCTATATTTGTGTCTTACTGCAAGGTTTTGCTGTGTGGCCCAGAATTTTGGTGTTTCTGTGTTTTCCCCAGGAACTGAATAAGGATGATGCTGTATCTCTGAACTATGTCTGAGAAGGAAGAGGCTTCATAATTAAGTGCTTTAAGTTCAGGCTTTCCCAGTCTTTTGCTGTGTCTAGTCTGGAACCTTGAGCAGTCACCTGGTGATTTCAAGTTGCTGGGCAACTGGGAGATGCAGTACATTTGGAAAATATCAGTTTTCCCCCATAACTATTCCAGCATCTTTATAAATTCTGACTTATGGATTACTTTTTCAATTTTTCCTGCCTCATCAGTAAGTTTAATATGTTAGGGTTTTTAAAAATGGATTTAATTTCTCTCAAAATGAAAAGATAACACGCTTTTAATTGTTGTCATGTTTAACTTACAGAACAGAATTGATTAAAGAATAAGTTGCAGCTTCAATCCTCTCTGTCATTTCGTATCTCTCATTCTACATGCCATATCTATCAATTTGCAAGAGATATTGTTTGACACAAATGATAAGCTGTATCTAGAATTGTTTCTCTGTTTGGAAGGTGAATTTTTCATGTTACCTTAAATTTATGGTTGGCTGCATGATAAAATTAAACTGTGAATTGTTGCCAACATTTGAGTGTTGACACTTGGGAATAATGAATTTATTCTGTACAGATGATTCCTTCATTTAGAAGTTTATCAGTGTACTTCAAGCAAGGTGAGAAAGTCCAATATTTTTCCTGTTACTGGACAATTGTTTTATGGAAAGATGCTTGGGTAGTATATAGCAAAAGAATTTTAAGGATGAAAGGGTAACATGGAAAACATTCCATCATAGTTCAAGTTGTGCTGTAGAGTACTTACATGGGTTTAGAATGTCATTTAATGAGGCTCTTGAATATCATAAAAATTGTACTATGTTTATGAAACTTATTGTAAAACAGTAGCTGCATCTTTCTGCTTTATGGAACATATCTGAAAGTCCTTGTGAGGAATAAATCAACTCTTTATAATGTCTCTAAGCCTGTGGCTGTGGTGAGGGGAGGGGTGGGAGTGATTTGGTGAGGGAGCTTTTGTGTCAATAATCTCAGCTAAGGCTCCGAGTCTCTGCCTGGGACTGAACTGGTTATGATCATGCTGGAAGGAACATGAAGCTGAAGAGATGGAAATGCAGTTGCTTTTCTCATCACAGTTATTTCAGAAATGCCAAATGAAGTGGCAGGAAGCACTGTGGTTTTTTACATACAGTCCTTGTTGTGAGCTTTGTGTTGAGGGAGACAGTTCCTCGTCCAGACAGACTTTGTCCCTCTCCAGACTGCTGGTGTAATATGTTTGTGCTTTGGAATCAAGCACAGATTTATCTTCATTTCAGGTTCAGACACCTTTGTAGTCCTTTGTAGGACTACATAATTGGCTGAATTCTCTGGAGATGGGGGTCTCCATCTGTGAGACAGTCACAAGATCCTGTGCATACTTGAGTAGTGTAAACATCTGATTCCAAGACTGGGTTAGGTTTAGTCATGGGGCAGAAAGGCTTAATTCTGTGTGAAACAGCATCATTAAGCTGGCCTTACCCTGACTTCTAGCAGCACACAAATATCTCCTGAGAACTTTTTTTAAAAATTGGTATTCAGTGAGAGATAAGGGTTTGCTTCAGATCTCATCTTGAAGGTGTAAGGTACTGGAGAAGATTTTCAGTCTTTGCTGTCCCCTCTGGTTTGAACAATAGTATCTTTTGTTGAAGGAAATTCAGATGTTTTCTTTTCTCAGTATTAGTTTTATCAATTACACATGTTCTTGGATATGAACTTTTCATCCTTGGGAATAGGGTATTGAAAGAAAAGAAATGCTACTTCTCTTTTGCTCTTAGAGAGAAGAGGCATGAAACTTTTAGGAAATGCCTTCCTTGCATCTTCAGACAGTCTTTTGCTCTGCTGTTGTCTATAGTTTTCAAACAGTTAGAAATGTCTGCACTAGTTTTGACATGGTCAAAGATGCTTTATTTTTTTTTTTCTTGCTTTCAGTAAATAACAAAGAAGTATATATTTTTGATGTTGCTGTCTGGTTGCTATGAATGTGAGGGAGAAAAATGTGCTGTTTGTATTTCCCAGCACAATTCATCTCTATTTAAAAAGAAAAAAGTATCATGCTTCCTTAAAAAAACCCAAACCCACTAAAGTCCACAAATACACATCCTAAGAAGGGAAATTCCTCTTCAAGTGCTAAATTAGCTTGGGCAGTGAGGAGGCATTGGGAGCCTCTCATTCTTCATTGAATATTCTTTTGAATATTGTTTAAAAACAAAATCCAAAATGAATAAAGGCCCCTAACAAACCAAATAACAAGCAGCAGAACTCCTACCTCTAAGTACTAAAGTAGGTTTTGAACAAATATTTACTGTGTTCTAAGTATGTTAGTCAAAACTTCTGTTTAGATCAATGAGCACCTTTACTGCCACAGTCTTTCAATACGTGTGTTGTGTGACAGCTTGTGGAGTTTTAGGTTATCTTTGTGGCCCAGAGAGGACTCTTTATAAAACAAAAGCATAGAATTTTGAAAAAATTAGGTTTCATTATTTTTCACAAATTTCCCACTGGTTTTTCTATCCTGTGCATGGTTATCAAAGCCCTTATAACTGGCTTGACACAGTTGTTGTCATCACTTTATTCTTAATATATGCTTTAAAAAGAGGAGCTCATCCACTTCCTCTCCAAGGCATCATAAAGATGCACTCATTTCTCACATAAAAGCCTACCTGTAGAAATGCTTGGAAATGTATGCAGTGATCTTTTAATCTTTTTCTCTTTGTGACTGTTTTCGCTACTTTGAAAGCCTTAATTTGATGGTGACAACATTTCACTCCTCTGTCTCTTTAGTTGTTTATTGCCCTGCTTCCATACCAATGCTGCATAAGCAAAAGTAAAACTATGTCTAAGTATTATTGCCACTACCAGTTCAGGAGTGGGAAGGATTTTTTTCTCTCAAAACATAAATTTGTGCTTCATAGATTGCCGCTTGAGCCTGTTTAGTCCAGACACACTATTAGGATTTCGACTTGTCTGACTTGGGAAGTAGGTGTGACTTTAAAAATAAGAACCTATGAATATCTGTCTGTCTTTTTGTAAATAAACATACCTATTTATGTCTTCAAGTTAGCTGAGGATGCAAAATTGGTAGAATTTTTGCTGCTAGATGAAAGTTACAGCCACGTAGATATTTTTAACACCGAAATTAAAATGTTTACAGATCATACAGATAACTTTTTGTGCCAAATTTAGCAACATGATGAAGATAATAGTAACTCTTCCAGAAAAGAGACTTATCAGAATTTACTGCTGGCTATTTGTATAGGGTGTGATTTGCTGCATAATACATAGTACTTGGGATATTTAAGACAAGATCTGCATTTTAAATGTGCAAAACATAATCATATTAGAAAGAAGGTGTTATAATTTGGGATACCATGATAACCAGACCAGGTTTGAGTCAGACTTTTCAGAGCTAATTCAGCTCTCATGTCTTTTGTCATAGGTGGTGAATTTACAAAGGCAGAGTTCCAACTCTTCATAAGCTCTAAAACCTTGTTTCACAATCAGTTTTACACTTTGAACGAGGGAAGAGTCTCCATACATGCAGTGGATTTTAGGAAAGTCAAACGGATAGCATTCTGATCCTGCTGTATGACACTGTTACAGGGGGGTTGAGGATGGACATCCATTGCTCCTGCGTGTTGCTGCGTGGCTCAGGCAGAGCCTGAGTGCAGAAAAATCCCCAGATGGAGAAAGGATAGTTTGGTTTGTTTCTGTTCAACAGAGTTTTGGTCATTTGTTTTGAATGGGGCTGATATTCAGTCCTGGTGAACTGGAGCATCTGCAGGAGCTGAGCGTTGCTGCTACTGATTATCACAAGGTGATTTCTGATGATCTCAGGGCTTGGTTCCACAGGATTCAGCAAACATTCTAGTAAGCTTGCTCTGCAGTTCAAGGAGGAACAACACAGGCTGGCACGTTGCCCTTGCAAGTGCCAGTCTCTGGCCTGGAGTAGTGAAGTATCATAGGACTACAGTTCCTTAAAAGTAGAGTGAAGTCTTTAACCTCGACTCCTGAAGGGAATTGACCAACTGTCTGCACCATCTGCTGTCAGGCTGCTGTCTGCCAAAGGACATAAGTGAGAGTACCTTGTTCTAATCCACGCAATTTTTTTTCTTTTTGATGTGGAATTAGTGATTCTGCGTGGAATCACTGTTCTTGGAAGTATTGTAGACTGATGGGTTCAGGCTGTGAATAACATGGGCTGATTGATGAAGGAAAAACTGACTGAGAATACAGTTAAATAAAACTGGAAATCTTACAGTTGTCTCAAAAAATAAATTAATGGAGTATTTACAGGGCAGTGGGAATTAAAGTTTTTCATGTTTTACAACATTGGGAATACTGAATGTGAATTTCAGATTAACGACTGAAATGAAAAGCTCTTAAGGTGGTTCAGAATTCAAGTAGCACATGGTTTGAATGTTGTAATGAAAGAGTTCAAAATGGAAAGCTGTGGTGAGTAATGCTTGGTTACCAGAGGCCAAAGGAAGAATATTTCACACAATTACCATGTGAGAAAGGGGTTCTTCAATAACAGCAGCAAATGGCATAAGGTTCTGTTGAATGTCACGCTGTAGGGTTTGGCTCAAAAACAAGCAGTTCATATCCATTAGAGACAAGCTGGTTACTGAGCATTTAATTTCTTCTAAAATAAGGTATTTTACTATTTAGCACAAAAGAGAGACAAAGTGAAAGATACTCTTATCTGGAACTACCATTTGCTATCCTCTTGAAAAATCAATATAATAACAGAAATCACTTTCTATTAATCACTATTTATCAAACTGAAGCCTGTGCTGTACCATCTGTGAGTTGGGGTGTAAGGATATATTTTATTTTTTGTGTGGAGGCATCTCAATATCTAGCAAAGAGTGCTTTAGATATGGATAATTGGTGGTTGCCAAGTGACTTCAACCATTATGTTTATCATAATGCGTGCAGTCAAAATTTATTGCAATATTGATTCATTTTCAGGTAACTTCTGTCAGGCAAAGTGGATCACAAAATCGTTTCCATCTTTCATTCTTCCTAGTTGGCATATCTTTATGTATAGCTACATTCTGATGTTTATGTATAAAAATATATATAAAATAACAGCAGAAATGTATGAAGCCCTTATGAACATTTTCTTACAAACTAATCTAAATATATCAATTATGGAAAACACAACAGCGGGCTCAAGTTTATTGTATTTTAAATTAGTTTGGAATATTACTGGAGTAAACTTTATTTAAGAGCTCCAACACTAAATTCTAGGTACTGTTTACTTAAAATATTACACACCATGCTAATGGAGGAGTGTACCAGCTGCTCATAACATAAGAGTTACTTTAATGAATGGCGCATGTGGGAATATGACAGCGTTAATTTAAAGTTTAAATGTATTTTCTTGCACCTAATGTTCCCTGAATGTGTGTGTTGTAACAACTACTGGGAGTTTGAAAGCTGCTGAACATAAATTTTGCAAATTATTTCTGCAAAACATGGCGTTGCTAGTGGAAGAAACAACATGACCCTGCTGCTTATTATTTTCCTGATAATTGTACCTGTATTCCATGTAAGAAAAGGAAAGAGGACTTCATAATATATCTAAGCCTTTCTTGGCCAGTGTTCAGCACAAGCCAGTGTCATACACTCTCATGCAATTAAAGCCTCAGAAAAGTCTGATGTGTGTATGCAGCTTTTTATTTCATATTTCATGTGTAATTGGGAGGCTGCAGCTATCGTACTTCTAGAATGTAATGCAGCACTGAGCCTATGGAAAGAAATCCAGATTTCATCTCCCTGTGTGAGATGCAGTCAGATTTTTACTTATTGTTCCAAGTCTTCACCAAAATTAAACCAACATTTCTTAGCCCATGAAAATATCTCAGGGGGTCTCTTGAGCCTCTTTCATGCTTAAAATTTTCCCCCTGTTTTGGTGATCAGTTTATTCAAAAATTGAGCTGAATTCTTTGAAAGGCTTATCAAAGCTTAAAAGGCTTTTCTGTAAACCTGCAGTTCTTAATAAGGACATAAAATCTTGTGAGAAACATTGGCTGTAACGTGGTCTGCAGATGAAACCAGGAAGGTGATGAGTTAGAGGCTGTTTAAACCTCAGTGGAGCAGCTGAAAACATTGTCAGAGAGAAAAGGAATATTTTTTTGTATTATTCATGTGAAGGTTCTTTTTGGAAGTTGAGAGGGGGCCTTCTGCAATCCAATTTCTTAAAACAAGATAGGAATTTTTAGGGGCAGAGATCAGACTTTTGCTGTGCTGTGTGTGATAGAATTGAGGTAAAGATGGGTTTTCAATACTCCATTTTACTTCGAAGCTTTGTGTATCAAGTAAGAGAGTTTTAAAAGCAGACTTGTGAAATACCAGATGTCCTTCAGGTGAAGTTATTTCCACGTAAAGTAAAAATGTTGGCAAAAAAGTGCAATACCCTACCTAGAACTGCACTGCTAGAAGAATGGCCTAATATTTCTGAATTAAAATAAGAGGGAAAGAATCATGTTCCATAGGTAGTGAACCATAGTTTACTCCCTGCCCTTGGATGTTTTGTGGAAGTTATATGTTAGTCAGAGAAGATGTTTTTAAACACATTTAATAAGAATCTTTTATTAATGTTTGTCTGATAGCAGTATTGAGGAAAATCAACTGAAAGGTCTTCTGACAATTTTTTTGTCCTGGAGGGGTTGGACACAATCACAGAGATAGAATATCTAACTCATAAAGCAAGATGCATTTGAACTTTGAAGCTCTTCTGTTTCTAAGCTGAAAAAAGTCAAACTGTTATACAGTTACAAGCATTATTAAACATATTATTAAATGGTTTAGAACTTTTTTTTTTTTTTTTGCAACAGAGTTTGTCTTCATCACTGGATGTCAGGGTGTTTCAATTGTTTCAGCAATTTGTCAAGTTAGGTTGCTGACATGTAGAAAAGTCAAGTGGTTTGCCAAAGATTACTCAGCAGACTGATGGAAAAGCAAGAATAGACTTTAATCTCTTCATTCTTAGTCACCACAGTCCCATAATCATTGGAGCATAGAATGAGATGTGAAGGATTATAGAAGTTTTATTACGTGATGCTGCTCCTCTCCTCCTGTGTCCTTAATGTTGGGTATATGTTGTTTGACAGCTGACTGACACCTGTACACATTTGTGTTTGGTTATGTAACGTTAAATCTTGAGTATCCTTTGCTGGTAACACTTTTTTTGTTTCACAAACCAAGCAGGAACGCAGTTGTCATATTTTTGGTTTCACCTATCCTTTACAGAGCTTAATAAAGATTGTTATCTAGTGGCCTGTACTTAGTTCTCAAAGTTTCGTATTCTTGAAATCCATGAAAATGAGAACTAAGCTCTAAATTCACCCCAAGATCTGAGTTTTCCTTTGGAATCTGAATGTTTATCCTTCTTGGAGTTCAGAGCTGTTAGAAAAGTGAATTCACGTTCATGATGTACATAAATGGAACTATTAATTATGACTTCCAAGCTGTCTGGAACAAATGTTCTTCTTGTATCTAGAACTACAGAGGAATGTGTTTTTTAATTAAACTGGGGTTTATGAGCAGTGAATAGTAACACCAGTGAAGTGTGGGTGTGCATAAGTATTAATGACTTATCTTAAATAACTGCATCACCACACAAAACTTTATTCTTAACAGTACAAGAAAATATGAAATACAGAAGAAAATATGTATATTCTTTTCAACATGGAATTCAGATTTGTGTTTCTATCTAGTTTCTTCTTGAAAAAAACTTTTAAGTGCACACTCTTCTCCAAGCATTCAGATCTGTTCATGCAGTGCATGGGGGATAATAAATCTTGTAGTACCAGGCAGTACCTGCTTTCATGAAGCTGCAGCTCCAGGAGTTAATTTGTCAGCTTAAACAGGCACTTGTAAACTTTCCAGTGGCAAGAGAGTTAAAAGTCCTCTTGTGAAAAATAGGAACTTATCTGTATATTGTGTCGGAGAGATGATCACTCTTGAAGCTAAGAGTGAGTAAGCTGGGATGATGAAAGTGTAACTGTGTTATGCACAGAAAAGAAAGAGGATGTAAGGGGAGGAAAGTAGGTTGGCATAATGGAAGAGGAGGGTACCAGGGGAGCCCAGAAGGGCCTTGGAATTTTGAACTTGATTTCTTTGGGGATTTTTCTTGAAGGCTACCAGCAGACTAACAGCATTTGAGGGGAGGGGGGAGTGGAACTGAAGAATTTTTCAAAACTAAATAAGGGTTGGAAAGTCAATATTCCTTGAATTCCATGTTTTATTTAGAAACTTAAGACCTTCTGTGGGAAGGGAAGGGTTGGGTTGTAGGGAGGGAGAAGGGTTGCAGAGCTGGAGAGTGGATGATGCCTGAGCATGTTCTGCCAAGCCTGAATGTTCAGCTCCTGAGCAGCGTCTCACGGTGGCTGCAGCCAGTGCTGGGCTCAGGTGTTGCTCTGAAGATAGAGAGCATAATGCTGCTGCTGAGCACTGGGGTCAGGCTTCCAGCAGGGATCTCACACCGTTAGAGAAAAATGGAGATAGCATTTATAATTTCCAGTCACTTCGAAAACAAATTGTTGAGGCCGCTCGGTTATTACTGGGTAAAATAAATAACTGTGGTCAATAAATTCAGGTTGGAATCCTGAAAGTGAATTATTATTTCTGTCTTGCAATTAGGTTGGGTATTGAGAACTCACCATATACATGCTGTTATATTTTTTACCTTGATTTTCTTCCCCCTGGAAGGAACAACATGTTTTCCCCTGTGCTTTATTTTTTTGAATAGTGAGTGGCAATAAGATAAACCTTCCATCTATCTGTATGGAAAAGAAATTGCAACACAGGAAGCAGTGACACAGCCACCACAGCTTGAGTTTACAGCTTCTTAATTTAGTCAACTAAAATTGCTTTTAGCTGTATAGATTCAAAATGTACAAGGAAAGGGGAAAATAACCTTCAGAAAATAATCCTCCCAATCTCTGTGATATCTTAATTTTTTTTGAGCAGCATAACCGTTCACCAAGAGGAGCATGCTATTTTACAGTGTTGAAAATTTAATATCCTGCCCTTGTACTTCTTTTTATTTTTTTTTTTTTTTGCTGTGTACAATGGGAAAGTTAACTAAGAAATTTAGAGGTTCTCACAAGCTGTCAAAAAAAAAAAAAAAGGAAAAGAAAAAGAAAAAAAGGAGATTGGCATATCACATTCTTGGCCTTTGTTTAGCTTGCAGCGTCATTCTGAAGAACAGGCAGAGAAACTGAGATGTAAAAATGGTTCCAGCAGTTCCAGTAATGAACATACCTTATTGAGAAGGTTAGACTGAGACTATCAGCAGCATTACAATAAAAAAGCCAAAAACTAGTCAAGCTTTAACAGCAGGAAAAACAAAATGAAAAATGACCAACTGCCAGTCATAACTGATTACTTTTTTCCTAGTTCAAGCAAAGTGTTTCTGGTTTTTGGACTGAATTTGCACTACATCAGTAAAAACTTAATCCCTGTAGTGCCATGAACCTCAGGAAAGCAGAGTGCTACAAATTATTGTGCAAGTAAATTAGAAGTAAATTGAATAGTATCCTTGAGTTGCTTTTAGTGTAAGAGGCCAAATGGTGACAGTCTGCTGTTTCATATCTCTAAGAGAGTATGTTTGATGTAGGAAGAAAATCCTGAAAATCTGAGGTGTGGTTGAGATGCAAAGTTGTGATGTTACTATAAATTATAAGTCCAGCTTCCTTCATGTTGTTCACAAGACTGTGTAGAAGGTAAAGCTATATAGTAGCTATCAACTTCTAGTTTCATTGTTTTGGTGTTTTGGCAAGGGATTGGCTTTCTGGTGTGTGTTGTTTTTGTTTTTTTCCCTATTTCCTCTCTTGAGGAAAATGAAGTTTGGTGTTGTGTTTTATGGGCAACATTGATTTATTCAAGACAAAATAATTGAAAAAACCTCTCTTATTCTAGGCACTCCTTTCTAGATTAGATCTCCAAAATGGCAGCTATTACTAAAAAAAAAAAAAAAAAAAAAGAACATATCCTAGGAGGAAGACCATCAGTGAGGTGACAGCTGTTGGTCCTGCAGTGATGATGTTTCAGCTCAATGCAACTGAGCTCACTAAGTGATAACCTGCAGTGCTGGGGAGCCACAGGGGCAGTGATGGGAGATGGAGCTGTGCCGAGCAGTAGATCTGCAGTAATATCAGTTCAACATTGGATCAAGTTCTGATACACTTTCTGATTATTTCCAAGCACTTCTCAGTGCTGGTTTTTCACTTTGATATGTATAAACCAGGGATGTTTGATACAAGCTGCTGAAACGACTGCCTTGGTTGGGTTCTCAGGGGCTGGTCAGCACAACTCTGTTATTCTGCAAAGTCACTGTAGTATTTCCACCTGTGTGGTTCAGGAAGCTCTGTGAAATTTGGAGAAAGTGGTGGAGCAAGGTCTTCTTACCTTGATAAAGCTTTTTTATCTAAGTGAAGTACTACTTTATTTCCTGAGACTTTTCCATAACTAACCCAAATAATCTGTGTGGCTGCCAAACTTAATTTCCTTATCCTCGTGTGACACACAGATTCCAGGATGAAAACCATGTGAAGCAATTCCCTTGAAATATACTCAATATCTGGAAGTACTTACAAGTCATTAAATCTTGGCCTCTAAGCAACATGTATTCATGTCCTGTGGGGAAAGGGAGAAAGGCTCTTTCAGTACAATATTAGTTCTATTTGAAAACTTAAAACGAAATAAAGCTTTTCTATCTGCTCTTAGGCAAACTGATGTTTTGCAGGTGCTTAAATTCAGGTGAAGAAAGCTGATACACCCTGGTGACCGTGAAAACTACTCCTTTGTGTAGGTTTGGTTTCCTCTCCTGTATCCCAAATGCTTAGTGTTCATACAGTGGAAGTGAATTAGTTGCTCAGTGATGACCTTGTCTGTACTGAGCATATTTATTGAATTAACTGGAGGAAGATTGGGAAGGTAGAATTAACATCTCGTGACAATACTGTGCAGTATCAGTTGACAAATTCCACTATAGAAAACTTTAAATTAGCATTTTTTCCTTTTTAATCCTCATAAAAATATCTGTTTGATTCTCCATGCAACCCCCTGCATTTTGAATTGAATTGCATGGTAGTAATCAAGAATTACACCTAAAATTAAAACCATCATGTTTAATCCATATGGAAACATGAGATTTTGGTGCTGTGCAAATACTCTGTGAAATATAAGTTGTAGGTGTGCAACTCCTTGATCTGTGTGGATTCCCAATGACTTCTGTGAAAAAATCTTAACTATTTACTTTTAACTTTCCTTCAAGAGGGAAAAGGAACAATTCTGGAATATGAGAATCCTGTTTTATGGTAATAACATTTGGCATAGGAGGTCTACCTAAAAAAGATACATTAAATAGCTAAACTTGCATTTAGTGTGAGTTGTTTTTGAAGCAGAAATGAAGAAATTCATGGACTGTAAAATGACAAATATAGCTATGTTAAGATCAAAGAGACATGAGAATAAGAGAAATGAGAATGAGGGGAAAAAGAAATGGGTATCTTTAAAATATATTCTTCAAATCTGACAACACACTAAAGACTTCTCCCCAGCCTAGATAAATGTGAATTGTGTATACTGTAAGAAAGGAAACACAAATTTGTTTATGAAGTTGTTGCAGTAAGTTAGTAGTTTATTGTATGGTATTTAAGAACAAAGCCACCCCTTAATGATCTTTTTTTGTTAATAACAATGTATTCAGCCCAACGGAAATCTGCTGTGGTAAATGAATGTCGCTGAGACCACTTGATTCTGCTTGCCTGTCATACTCGGTAGAGGGAATCAATATGAGAAAACCTGGCATAACTGGCATGTATTATAAATAAAGCTGTCTTGGGAAACTACATAATGATTCATCAAAATAGACTTATTAGTGTTCAGTATCATCAATCATTTCACTTAATCTTGGTTCCCCAATAAGTTTATTTAACATATGAGCACACCATATTGAGGGTGGAAAAGGAACTTTAAAACATGTTTGGTTTAAACCATGAAAAATGTAGAGGATCTCAGAATGCAGAAAATTGATGTGTGCAACTCTGAGCAACATGGATGAATAATTCTGTAGCTTTATTTGTAGCAAAACAAAAGTTGTTGTGCACTTTTGTTTTGCTGTTTAATTTGACCAAATGAATTGTGGGTTTAATTTCCATTTTGTGTTTTATTCAGTCTTTTACCATGCTGGTGCCATTTTGACTATGTATTAGTATTTCATAGCATCAGAGAATTATTCATGTTGAAAAAAGCCTTTGAGATCTTTGACTGACCACTCCCCCACTAAACCATGTTCCCAAGCACCATATTGACACATCTTTTAGGTACCTCCAGGGATGGTGACTCAACCACTTCCCTGGGCAGACTGTTCCAATGTTTGACCTCCTTTTGGTAAAGGAATTTTAACTCATATCCAATTTGAACCTTCCCTGGTACAGCTTGAGGCCATTTGCCTCCTCCTGAGATTTCTCCAGCTTGGGAAACCCCCCCAAGCACTTTGTTGTGAATTAGAGGGAGAGAGAAACTCCATTAGAATTAGAGCCAGTCTCAGACTAGTGATAAAAATTGAAAACAGTGTTACTTCAGCATAGCTGCAAGTACTTCCAGGAACAGATGGTCCAACCCTTTAAGGGTAATTATATCATGATCCTAATTAATCACAACAAGACTGACCTTTTGCTGACTCAAAAAATAATTTCAGTTAGAGAATCGTCATTCCAACTTTGACTTTTTTTTTTTTCCTTGGGTCAGATCTGGATGTCCATATGCTCTGTGTGCAAAAGGTGAACTTTTGAACTGCTGAGTCCAACTCTTTCTCTTAGCTCTTATCCCATGTCTGTGTTTTACCCTAGTGCTAAATGCCAGTGAGTTTTCTTGCCCAACAATATATTCAGTAATCGAGCAAGTCAGCTTTTTGGGAAATTATTTTCACACATGTCACGAGGAAATTTTATCACTGTAGTCTGGGGTTTAGGTTATGGACTTTCTTTCATAAGAACCAAGTTATTTCTTTGACCATTTCTGTAAAGAGTTTTGTCTGCTTTACCTGGGCTTTTTCTTTCTGATACTTCTGAAGACTGGTCCTATCCTTGTGGTTAATACTTTATTTCTCCAAATATCAATGCACAAATACTGACTGGTTATACACTTAGTGCAATTTTTGCCCTATTTCTAAATATGCCTGTTGGGAACTTTAAATATTTTATCTCAAATATTAAAATACCATGTAAATTTCTGCTTCCTATGATTGTTTTCTGCTCTGAAAGTCATAAGATGTGATGGTGGAATTACGTAGAGAAAACAAAAGGAAAGCAAATATTTAATGTCCATTTTCATTTAACAAAAAACACTCTGTACCTCGGGGGTTTTTGTGTGTGGTTTGTTTGTTTGTTTTTGTTTGGGTTTTTTTGTGTTTTTTTTTTTCTTTTTTAACCTATGTTCTTTTTTTCTTTGATCATGTATTGTTAAGGAGATGTCATGAGGTTATAGGTGGTTCTAGCTCCAACAATGGTTTTTCTTTTTGTTACTTGTTGTATCTGTTTTAGCCTGAAATACTACAAAACTCTTAAATGGTGTAGAGTAATGTCTGGTCAGATGAAGTGCTTCAGTTCTTTGATCCAGTAACTACCATTAAGAAGTGAAATTAAGAAGCAAATACCATTGAGAAATGAAATGCTGTAAATAATCAAGCCCCTTGAGAAGTTGAGACACTTTGGAAGACAAAGAAACACTGGATTATTTGCTTCATGATCCCACTGTCACCTCTAAATGTGCCAGATAAAGTAGTTGAAGAGAATGACATGTGCTAAAGTACATTTTGAGCATTTCAGGTGTTTTTCTGAGAGAGAGTGGAAAGCATTCCGCTGAGTGTGTAGCTGCATCCCTACACTGAAATATTCTGAGGATCACAGCAGCTTCTAAACAACAGGAAAAGAAAAAATATTTTCTGTATCTGCCCATTATGCACACACATAGCATAAATAATTTGGTTTCTTTGATCTTGCTTTAATTCTGGCTCTATTGCGTGTTGCCCTCTTTTAGAGCAGCAGAATTCTGCCTGCTGCTGTTTCCTTTCTCTTGTCTCAGGGGGTCCTTAGGAAGCAAACTTCCCATATTTGAATTATAGAAAAGAGGCCAAAATAACTGTTCCTGTTAGGTACCTTTTGTCTTCTAGGGGTTATTGGTCGTGCTTCTACCACACATTTCCCAAACCCTCTCTTGGGTGCAGTACACTTGCTTTTCTGGTGTAGTAGGAAATCTGACTTTTCTAATGTGTAGGTGAGATGAAAATAGAACAAAGTTATTTTATTATTATTTCTCTTCCCATCTTCTTTCACTAGTTTCTTTTTTTTTTTTTTTTTTTTAATTCAATGCTTTCTACTCTCTTTGGGTTTTTTTGGGACTTAGAGTAGAATCCTCATTCTTGCGAAAAAAGGTTTAAAAAAATATTCTGAACATTGCAAATACTAATTTTCCCCCTTAGACAGGGGAGCTTTGAGAAATTAAATGTCAGTTTAAATAAAAGACTATTTTCAAAACTGAGAAACTTCTTTTTTGAGGAATGATGACTAGTAATTCTAGCTGAGAAATATAAAACTTGGATCTCCATGTTGGTATTTATGCAAATACCCTTTCTCAGCTTAAGAACCTGGTCGAGTCTTGTAATTAAAAGTTGGAAATGCCCGTGTGTAATTTTTTAAAATCTAGCAATATTCCTGCAATATGCATGGAAAGTAAAGTTCTTTTTATCTTCCTTAGAGTTTTAAAATACCTTCTATATTACTAAAGAGCTTGGCTGAAACTATGGATTGATTTGAATTGCTTTCATTTCTTTAATCTCTCTCCCCAGTTTCCCTGAAACTGAAGTAAAGTTTTTGGTTGAGGTGCTGTGAGTATTTAGGGTTGCACCAGCTGCGTCGATGCAATGTGAGGGCACCTGAACCCCGTGGATGCTAACAGGGTTTGAGTGTGCCTTTGCAGCATCACACTGTCTGGCCACCTGCTGGTTACTTATTTGCTGCTTGTTTTTGCAGTGGAAGGTTGTTGCATCACTGACAACGTCGTGTTATGTTCTCTCTGCTCTTTTCATACTCTCTGTCAAGGCAGTGACGTTAATTTGTGTCCGTTTGAATAATATTCATTGTCACATGGAAAGAGATCTTGTGACAAGCGAGGGATTTGTTTGGCAAAAACACTTTCAGCAAATGGCAATTTTGAGAGACTCCATTTTGCAGGAAGGGATAAGAGTGGCTAAACAATTCAAACTGGTGGTTTTTTATTTCAGGGTGACCATTTTCTGATGCACTGAGCACATTCCAAGGTCTTTGATGCAACTTTGTGTTTGCTGCCTGAGTCCTGTAAGTGCCTGGTGTTTTTTCTTTGTGCTCTGATGTCACTGGCACGCAGAAATGAGTTGCTCCAGGAGCAGCCCCGTCCTGCTGCAGGGCTGGGGGCTGCAGGTGCTGAGCTGAGTGGAATTGGCACAGGGCAATCTGTCCTCATCGCACACATGGTGCCTTCATCACCAAAATTCTGCCACTTACACCAAATACATAGTCCTAAAAATAAAAAAAAACTATGGAGTCCACCTATAAAGCTATTGCTGCAAGCAAGTGCTTCAGATCAATGAAGGTGTAAAGAGGAGGTGATGTGATTTGACTATGAGGGTACTGCTGGGGCTTCCTGGACTGGAATTACTGGTGTACAGGTCAAAGCTCTTCTTAATTAGACAAAAGATTGGAATGCTGTGCAGACAAAATTGGATCATTCTAAGAACTATTAAAAAAAAAAAAAAACTAGCCCTCTCTCCAAAACCTGAGCAATCCACCACCAGGCTAAAAAACATTAATGGTCCCACACTTAAAAATTCCTCTATTAAACTGAGGTGATCAGACAGGAGAAAAAAAAAAAAGATCCTTTTAAATTATTCAAGATCTGCCAGTTATGTACCCATGAAAATGCAATTGAGGCCCCAGGAAGTATCAGCCCTATAGGTGGCTTTTTTTTAGGGAAGTGTTAATTACATAACCCTGAGTAGTTGTTTTATGGACATCCTTGAGAAAGAAAAATGGATATAAATTAGAATTGAAATAGAGCTGGGCAAGGGCCATAATGGGTTGCCTTTTTAATGTAGGGAAAGCAAAGCATGAAAGTAGATTTGATTAGTTTTTACAGGTAGCAATATTTAAGCACCACAGGAAAAAAAAAAAGTGTTTGTTGAAACTAGGAACCAATGCTGGCACCAGTTTTTTCATATATTGTAAAATATACTCAGAAGTGAGTAGAAATTCTGCTGAAGCAGAGCTTATAGATAGGATTTCCACACAGCATCTTGCTGGCAGTCTTCAAACTGCGTCCAGTTCAGAGTGACATTGTGGCCAAACAGCCAAGTATTAGCATGTTATCAGAAATTATTACAGTGATGTCAGTCTGGTACCGAATTACCGAGGGATATCAAGTAGGAAGCAACTGCATAGCCTTAAGCTCCATCCTTTTATATGTAAAAGCATTTGTAATTGGGAAGATGACGTGCTCAACATGTGGACTAAGGGCCACTCTGTGTCTGAGCACAGGAAAGCATTTCTTGAGTTCTACAAGTGGAAGCCCCTGGGGAGAATCAGTCACTGTTGAATAAAGCAGCTTACCAGCCTGCAAAGTTCGATGAAAATGTTTTGATGAAGCCTATGACAGTTCAGCTTGGCCTTTTCAATAGACAGTAATGTATCAGAAGTTGTTCCAGCACTTTTGCTATCCTGTTGCTGCCAAGGTTTTGTGAATATCTCCAAAACTGTGCAAGAAAACCTTATTATTCATCAGTGTCTTCAATTTTGATGTCAAACAGCTTCTGCTTCTTGCAAAGGGACATGCTAAAGGAATATTCAGTTCTGTATGGGCTGAGGTGACCTTTTAAAGGCTCAAGTATTTCGCATTTTCCTTGGTCATTATAGCTGTCCTTCTTCCAGAATTTTGAGCTTTTCAGTTTGAGGAGCTTTGATTTTTATAGAAACTACTCAGAAAGGCTTTAAAAGAATTTGGAGCTATCACTAGGTGTATTACTTTGTGTCAACTTTTTTTTTTTTTTCATTTGGGTCTACTGGAGACTTATTAGTGTCTTATAAAGGGCTAAGGATAATCTCTCTTTCCTGTAAAATAGCTTATTATTTCTTACCTCTTTTTGTAGTGAGCTTACTAATTCGTCAGAGTGAGCTGTGATTTTTAGCTGATGTTCTCTTTCTGATTTTAGCTGATGAACTCTTTCTGTTCTGCCACCTCTATTGACAATTTTCCATTGACAACCAGAAGGAGAAAAATCTTTGTCTATAGACTCAATTTCAGGATGCTTGAAGGAAACAGACTATATATATTAATTAATTGGTGATGTCAGAAAACTTTGATAAAGATTTAGGGAATTCAGGCCTCCTTGATGTATTTAAATCTAAATGGAAGTTTGGTTCAAGTGATCAAGAAATAATTAGAAAGGAGCAATAATTCAGCTAATGTTGATAGCAACTCCTTTGGTGTTGAATCATTAAAAAGATTCTTTAACACTATAAAGCTTTCACAACAAACAGCAATTGTCCAAACCAATGGCTAATACGT
Organism: Empidonax traillii; assembly: GCF_003031625.1. Taxonomy (NCBI): domain Eukaryota; kingdom Metazoa; phylum Chordata; class Aves; order Passeriformes; family Tyrannidae; genus Empidonax; species Empidonax traillii. The sequence continues at coordinate 390,671 of NW_020955295.1, read as the reverse complement.
TTTTGCAGTGCTGTTTTTATTTGTTAATATATCTAGAGTAAGGCAAACTTACTGGGATATAAGCTTGTAGGAACTGCCCTACTGAAGAGGAACTAGATTGTGATATCTCTCATCTGTTTGATTCAGAGGATAGTGGGTCCAAGGGCCAAATTAAGTCCGTTTCATCTAGTGTGAAAGAAATACTTATTTGAACTTTGGACAGTTATTATTGACTCAAGATTCCAATTACATTTGTGGATCAATTATGGACTTGCTGTGCTGCTGCAGCAAGCAATTGAAGTGACACTTTCCTTCAGTTCCTCCTGAATATGATGCTTTGCTGAGGCATTATAAAGATGAAATTCACTGCTAATTTGTGAACTACAATGCAGCGTGAGGGCCATATTATTACATAAATGAGTCGTCAGAAATCTAATTATATGAAGTTATATAAATGCAATTATGTTTTATCTAATTACATTTTCCTGAAGAACTTCACAAAGACAAACTCTTAGCTGCAGGAATTAAACATGCGTGCTGGGTGAAAGGTAGATGATTCTGAGAACCAACACTGAGCTGGGAGAAAACCAGTTTATGTTCCTTGAAGGAACATATGTTTCTTTTCATTCAGAAGACATGTGAAGCGTAATCTGTAAATTCAGCCTATTGTATGTAGAAGTTTATTTTTGAATATATACTCTTAGTTAAAAGTGGAATGTCTAATATATGATTTAACCAAGAGTGCCTTAGGATACTTTCTTAGCTTGAGTACTGATTGAGTATTGACCAGCTCTTCTCCACCATCAAAACAAGTCCTCCCTTGAAGTTATGTCCCAGTCAGTGGACATCTAGAAATGGTAGAGACTGCAGCCACATTTCTACAGGAAAGAACATGTTTTTAGGCCTTCCTAGCACATTGTCAATGTTAATTTTTAATTTCCAGCAGTGTCATTCTGTCAATTTCATTAGCCCAATGGTTGTAATAAAACATAGGAAAACTTACACCATTTTCCCTGTTACTGTTTGTGTGTGGAAAAATACTGCTTGTTCTTCTACTTTTCATTTTTCATTTTCCATAATGTTGTGTGGTCATATTTTCTGAAGACTGAGTATTTTTTCTGTTTCAGAGCTTTATTGTTAAATGCTTAATCAAACTCTAGATCAAATTGTGATTTGTTTCTCAGTACTAATTACTGGTAGCTTTAAGTTGAAAATGTGTTGTAGGCTCATAAGGAATGCTTGTGATCAAATAATATCCTAATTACTTATTAAGATGTTACAGAACAATTTGCTAATTACCTATTCATAGAGCTATAGAACCATTTGGGTTGGATTGATGAGGTGCCCTGAATTACCTTCAGCTCCAGTGTTATATTCTTTTACTAATTACTTGAAATTGTGAATTCAGCCTTAAGATGCATAGCTGTGTGCTGTAAATTTTTAAAATAATCTTCATTCATTCAGGACTCAATTAAAGAGCATGGTTAGTTCTCATGAGGCTTAGGAAAGGTGACTTAAACTTGGGCACTGGGCATTAGATGGAGTTTTGTTTCATTGCAAACAGCAACATTGGACTTAAAATTATTTTTTTCATGCTGGGACCTCAGTAAGTTGGTCCCATGTATGTTATATGCGCTAAATAGAATAGTTTATGTAAAAGAACTCTTTCTAGCATGGAAAAGGTTACAGAATGGCAGAACAGATTTGGAGATCTGCTGCTCTGTTCTTCTGCCATACAGCAGAAAAAATTGCATCTCATTTCTTTCTTAGTAAGTTCTGATGCACTTGCCTAAGTGGCTAAACCACAGCGTTGTCAATGCTGAGATCTGGGTTCAATTCCCGGTTAGGACACTCCCCGGGCAGATGGAGCTCGTTAGCCCTGTAAGGCAATCCATCTACGTCCTGAGGACCTCGCTGCCACCGTCCAAGCGTGCTTGGCCCCGGCAGATGAACCTCAGGATTAAAGGGTGGGCTGAGTTCCGCGCACACTGTGTCTCACCTAAAAAATCCAATGCGCAGGCTGGAAGGTGGAAAGACCTTCCCCGGTTCTTCGTTCGCGAAGAGACTGACCATTTCACTTCTTTCTTCTACTCCTTTTAGTAATTAGCAGTGTAGCATTCACATAAGTTTACTCCAGGAAATCACATCTTTTGTTAGGTATTGGATGAATGTAGCATTAAACCCAAAAACTTCATTGAGGCACTTGCAGCCCAAAATATCCAAAAGAGCTTTAGAAAACTAGCAGAAGAGGAACATTTAAGAAGGATTGGTGCCAAGTAATGGTTCTGAGTTCTGTGCCCATCTCAGATCTCTGGTGACTTTTTCCATGGCTGTTTTGCAGTGTTTCGTTTCAGGCTATGTGGATGTGATAAGCCCGAATAGAGATACTGGGCATAGAATCTGCATTTCTTATCTATGATTGAGAGCTTGGATTTAGGGGAAATATCAGCTTCAGTGGCAAAGAAAGATAAAGACAATTGGCAGGTAGTCTAATAAACACCCCTCTCTAGGAGTGCTGGAAGAACTGATTTATAACTTAAAAAAACTGTGTCCTTCTAATCCAGAGCTGGATTGGATTCTCAGAGTGGGAACGTGCAGGGACCAGGACAGAATCAGATGAATATTTGGTTTTTAAATCCACCAGATTATGTGCCATCTTCAAGACACTTTTATGGAAAGCGTGGACATAGCTCAGTATTTGATACCCTAAGAGTGAAAAAGCTTCAGGAGAATAGATACCGTGTTATCTATTCTGTTAGGCACAGAACTGTCAAAATATTTTGTCTGTGGTTTAAACATCTCTGCTTTCATCTTGAGCTGAGACTGACATCTGTCAGATTGTGTGGTATGGGGGAAATGTGATTTAAAGGTTGCAAGAGCAGATGGGATTTAGGATTTCAGATCAAAGTGAATGAATAGGAAGGTCTTTAAACCAGTAACTTAATTAGGTTTTCACTTCAGCCTATTGAATAATGTTTATGGAGATTAACAATTCTAAATAAAGAAGAAATAAATGGAGAAATATAGAGGCATAAAATACAGCAAAGTCTGATAAAATACAGTAAAAGTCTGATTAAACTGATGAATTCCACAGTCAGGATTTCTCTGTTCCACGGGTTCCATGTATCTGTTTAGTACTTGGGAAACTTTAATATGATTTGATATCAATAATGTTAAGCATAGTTTCATCGAGGATTAGGTGCATCAGTATCTAATAACAGCGGAGAAAAATCCATATTGTTATTGCAATCATTCATTTTCAGTATTATGATTGAAGATTGCCAAAAAAAACTGTATTAACTGGCATTATTTGTAAGAGAAATGGTTTTTGCATGAGGTTTACAGTATTCACCAAGAAACTCTTAATAACATTATGTACATTGTGTTCCATAAAACATACCTACAGGGTACTAAGACAGTAGATGTCTTTTGTTATAAGCCAAAGTATAAACTACTTGTACACTTATACTGTACAGAAAAGTTTGGAAAAGTTCATCTTTAGGCAAGGCTTTGAGTTTAACTGAGCATTATCCATGACTGCTGAGCTGTTCTGTTGTGTTCAGCACTCCATGAGCTGTCTGCCTGGCTGACCTGCCAGTTGCTATCAGCTGTCCTTGTCCTCTTCAGCTCACAGAGGATGAGAATTTGAGCAGTGTTTGACAAGCAGAAATGCTCTTTTGGTGTTTCTGGTTTAAAGACCTTTTTTTTTTTTTTTTTTTTCCTAATTAGGTTAATGTTCTCAACTACTTCCAAAGTAAAACATGCAGCCCTGATACCAAATTCAAATACAGAACATGGAGAAGAGTTCCTAAGGATTTAACAACAAAGACATATAAAGTCTTAACTGTTTGAGTAGTTGTAAAGTGTTTACTCAACTGCTAGAAATAAGGAAAAATGTTGTAATCAAGGATGACATACTGATATCAGTTCAGAAAGTTGTGGAGGGGCTGGTGGGGGAAGCGTAAGATATTTGGCTAAAAACAGCTCTGCTGCCATTTTGCAATCAAGAGAATCATCAAAGCAACCTGAACTGGCTCAGTTTTAAAATTTGCAGCTACTAACTACTATGTTTACTGAACAGAAGGTGTGTAACTTACTCATTTTCAAGACACTTCCTGGAGATCCTATGGATGTGATATGATTATTGCTTTCTCCTATTTCTTTCTGTTGTGTTTCATGCTTCCTGTAGCCACATTCAGACCTTGGATATAGTCTGCTATGTTGTTTTGGTTTTTTTGGGTGTGGGTTTTTGTTTGTTCAGTTTTGTTTTGGGTTTTTGTTTCGATTTGTGTTTGGTTTTGTTTGTTTACTTTTTTTCTACTTTATCTGCCTCTGTACTCTTTTTCTCTGAGTTATTTCTTAACATAAAGACTGACTAAAGACTTCAATAAGACAGAGCAAAGCTGTCTAACTGGAGAGCATGAGGCCAAATTTGGAACTGCAGAAACTTCCAAGCTATTTCCCAAGCAGCATAAAAAGAAACTTGTTTGATTACAGGATTTTTTTTTTTTTTTTACATTTAAAAGATGGTGTTTAATTTGGAAATATATAAAGAATGCCCAGTGAGGTATAAATGAATATTTTGTAGTACAAATTTTAATGAATTCGTGCAAATTCAGCAGGATTTTCCTTCCAAACAGAAACTGCAATATAAGGGTTTAATTTTCCTTTTGCAGTGGGTAGTTTTGCTGGAATCTCACTTCTAGCAAGTCTTACACTGTTTACACCTACGGTTTTTGATCTTCTGTCCATATACCAGCTGTCAGAAAAGCACCAAGAGCACAAATTGCTGATTAGTCATGAGGAACTCAAGCTGCTCCCATTTGGAAAGCTCAACACTCTCTCCACTGTTTACCCCATTTGGGCTGTAGTAGTTTTACTTTCACTAATGCTGCCTGTTTGGTAGTGTGGGGTTGATCACAAATTTCTGCTTTGTTCAGATCTGAAATAAAGTTATAAAATGTAATTACAGTTAGTTATCATCAGAGGTCATGATTTTCAATAGAGAAGGAGCTGCAGTGCCTTTTAAATAGTTTCTCGATGAAAATTTGTATCTGCTGCCCACAAGAAGCAACAATGTGATCATGCTCTCTCACAAAATGCTTCTCATCAAAGGTTAATTCTAACCTTTGGTATTCAAGAAACAGTGACTTTACAAAGGTGATGACCAGGTCACATTATCTTTACAGTCTGCTTGCCAATTTGCTTGGATGTTGGCTTTGTTTTGGTGCTGGTTTTTCCCCAGTTGTAGCCTCAGCTTTCAGGCAGAAGCATCTGCTTTCTGCAAGGGGAAACCGAGTACCGTGTCAGGAAATCCTTTGTAAATATTGTAATAGATGATGCATTTTTCATGCTGTGCAAACACAGTTTAATCTCTGTCAGCCAAAGCTTCAAAGCCTGTTGTAGTTTGCCTCCCAAACCTATCATTTGGCACCTGTATGTGTAAGAGATTCCCAAATTTAAAAATTACTTTGCTCAAAACCTCTTCCAGGTTTTCTTGGAGCGCAAGAAAGTTGGAAAGGTTTTGTTTGGGCTGAGATTTGCAAGATTAGGTTGTGGTTAGTTGGAGTTGTGTGAATGATTGCTATATTTAATCATTTACAGATAAGCAAAAATCTGGGGAGGCTTGGAAGAATGTGTTTATGCAATCCTGAGAATTTTCTTTGCTTCTCTAAATAAAGAAAGGAACAATAATAAAGGACAACACAGACGGTTTGGATATGTGGGTAACTAGCAATGTCCATGACAGAGGTCACTAACTTTGTTACAAAATATGCTTAGCTTGAGTCCTGAGCACTTTTATAATTAATGCAGAAATTTAATTATGTAGGCAAAAATAGGGACTCTTTTTAAGAAATGTGTTTTTCCTTGGTGTTAGCAAAAATCTTTTTCCTGCTGAACAAGAAATCCTTTCCTGCATTGTATCTGACAGTAAAAATGTCCTTTGTGTCTCAAGTTCTTCCAAATAAGTTAAACTTCATTTGAGCCAACACATAAAATATGCTGGTTTTTTCCTAATTTACAGTACTCTTAAAACTTAAAAATCTATTCCTGCTCTTAAAAGTTATTTACAACAATTGATAAAGCTCTTAGTGTAAGCATTTAGATTAAAAGTACCTTGAGTTATGTTTACCTTGACATTCTTTTTTTTAAATTGAGCAATGAACGCATATGTTCAAGAGAAATTACATGAGGATGCAGGGCCGGGACTTGAAAGGGAAAGATGTTCTAGATAATTTCTGCTGGTCCTTATTTTAGCGGCCTGCAGTGGCAGGATGTACACTTGTGTAGTACTGGTGTGGCAAACAGACACAGAGTAATCAATCTTGACATGTGTGAAGTAAATGAAGTATATACAATATGTCCTGCCTAAACAGATTAGAAATTCAGTTCTTATTTTAATTATATCTTTAGTTGTGTCTTTACCAACTCTCTCTTTCATCAAGGTGGTTGTATAAGAAAGGAAAACAAAAGTGTTGTGCTTCCCCTTTCTCCCCTTCTGCACTGTCAGTGCATTAACAGAGAGTAAGTAGATGGTAATTGGCTTTCCAAACACAGAAATTTCAGCTTGCTTGAGAGCTGAAAATCAATAAGGAAATGAGAAAGCTGCCATTTCTAGTACTCAATTAGCTGCTGTGCAATAAGATCTCATCATATAAATCTTATCAGCACAAGTGCATTTAAAGGCAGAAAATTTCGGGAATTATGAGTGTTAAGGCTGCACTTTGCCAGTACCTCATGTATCAACAGTTTAACCACTGCTGAATGGGACAGTCAATAAGTTAAGCACCGGTGACTGGGCAGATTACTATTGATTTTGGTGGAGTTTGGGTCAGGTTTTAGTAGACAAAAAAATCAGAATTATTCAGCTGAAAATAAATGATGATGTAGGCCATATTTTCTCATTCATTTCCCTATTGGGCAGAGGGAGAGAGAACATGGAGAAAAGATTTACAAAGAAGGATGCAACAAGGCTTGGAATGTTTGATATGTTGCTTTAATTCAGTGTAACACTCAAATAAGGAGGATTTATTTCTTGTATTAGTGTAGGATAACCAGAAGTATTGATTTATTTCACTTGTTAATAGCATCCATGTTTATTAGAAGAATATAAGATAATATAGTAAAAGTATTAACAAAGAAGTTTAATGAGAAGAGCCACAAATCCTTCTCTCTGACATTGTTTTTGTAGTGTTAGACTTGATTGTAGGAAAGGTATTTAGCAAATAGCTACCACCTCAAATCCTGCTTCTTTTCCTTACACAGAGAAATGTTGACTGGTCAGCTGTAACTGGTGGTTAAATGTGATTAACTGATGGTCAAATGTTATTAATCTTTCCCAGATACTCACATTTTTCCTCTTCCTTTTTATTTTTTTTCCCTCCTAGTGGTACAGAGGAATATTTATTTTTTTTTGGCTGACATTTGTTTTAAATACCCATTTAGAAAGCTTAGAAAGTGTAAGATTACTCCCAACTTCATCCTGCATTTGCGATACAGTAAATACAGGATGCACATTTCTTGCAGTAAAGATCATAGTCAGTAAAGTTGACTCTTGTTTCCACTGATCTCAGTGGGGTTATTCTATGAGTACATGTGGAATTGCTTTTGAATTAAGAAACAATCTTCTTCCTACACTGACAAATGATTTATTAGAAGGTCAATCTAAATCACACTACTTGAGAGACTGACATTTGCCATGTTTTATAATTAATAACATAATGGATGTTAAATAGAATACTGTTTTGCTGTGAGGCTGTTCATGCTGTTTTTTCTGTGTTATTTGTTTTCTGTTGAAGTACTTCATAATTGAGTTTCTACTAATGTTATATTCATGGCATTTTAATTATATGGGCTTCCCTCCTGGCATGCATTAATGTGGTAGCACCTACAAATCTAATGAAATATCCATTTTGATAATAAATTTCTGTGGCTGCCAGAATAAAAATATTCTGGATCAGTCAGAATATCACTCAAATTTATTTTCTAGGAGATGAAAGTCTCAGGCTTTAGATTTAGTGTCAAATCTAATGCAATGTGAGCTGGAGAAGCAACCTTGGGAGTAGAAACACAAACGTAAGACTTGTTCCTCCCAGCTTCTTACAGCCAACATTCAGGGTTACAGGTCCTGCCATTGACTCCAGAGGGAAAGATGGAGAGTGTTCTTCCACCTGGTTTCTGGGAAATAGATGGCTGGCACTGAGTGGTAGGTGATGAAGGTTTGGAAAAGTGTCAGGTAGAGGAAGATGCTTCATCTTTTTTTTTTTTTTTTTTTTTTTGGTGTGGTTGGTGACTGTGCCAAGGGTGAGTTTTTCTGAAGCTCTGTGAACCACACTGTCCCTGGCTGAGCTGGTCCCCTCTGCTTCAGAGACCTCCTGCCCGCTGAGACCAGCTGGGTAATGCCAGGCCTGGTTTTACTTCTCATTACCTCACTCTGATTTTCATGGTTATAAATTAAACCAATTTCCTGAGGTTGAGTCTATTTTACCTGTGATGGTAACTGGTGAGTCATCTCCCTGACCATATTTTGATCCACAAGCTTTTCGTTATAATTTTTCTCCCCTGTGCAGCTGAGGAGGGGAATGATAGAGAAGCTTTGTTGGGCAGGGGTCAACCCATCACAATGTCAAAGTCTGTATGAACAGTAAAAGATTTATTTTGTATTTTGGAGTTAATATAGTTTGGCTTTGAATTAATTACATAGAAACTATTGGGTACACAGTAACTTATAGTGCAATTCTTAAAACCATTTCCAGTCTCTGGAATTGTGAGGTGTACTTCCAAATTTATTCATTAAAACCATTGCTGTATGTTAGGAACCAGTTTTCTCCAACAAACCAGCAGTGTGCTGTGAGCTGAATAGCTGAGTGGGCTCGAGAAGCCCATGGAATATGGTTATCCTTATTTTTCTAAATGGGAATATTTTCACACATGTGCAAGTAGCTACACCTGATTTAAAGTCAGTCTAATTGTTGTGAGCTCTGGAAAGACAATGGACACGAGCTCTGATGATGACTTTATCTGTAATCTCTAAGCTTTGTACATACGTGCAGACCTAAAGATGCTGGTGAGGTTGTAGAAGGCTTTCTCCCCTCTATTCTTAGTGGCCAATTTCTTTTAGACCTTTTAGTTACAAATACCTTTTTTTATGTGTTTGCATCAGTGTTCAATTAAAATTAACAGAAAATTAATATCAACGAAAAACCAAGCTGATATATTAAGAAAAGGTGGAAACAGTTTTCCTGTCTTTGACAAACTAAAGTTATGTGAAATGTATTCTATCTTTACAACTCTTCTGAGACTTTATTATATTTGGGGAATACAGTTTACTGAGAAACAGAAGAATAAAGTTTTAATTTGTTTCTTCTTACAAGCAAAACTGCAGTTTGCTGTGCTAATTAGAGCAGCTGGATTACACAGCCTGCCTTAAATCCCAGAGGAAATCAGGAAAAGAGGCTGGATTTAAGTATTTCTTACTGTCTCCAAGGTTTTAAATTAAAACCTCTTTTTGGTTAATGAGAAAAGCTTCCAGATTCAGTTTTCATTTGGGGGGAGGAGTGAGAGGGAATTCTTCCCTGTTCATATTTCACTCAAAGCATGGCCTTTTGATTTAGAAGAAATATGACAGTCCAATAGTGGCCAACAGTAATTTTAAGTTGCTTGGAGAAGTCAGAGGTCTTAGAGAGATGTGTGAACACAGAGGGGAACAGAGTACAGAGAAGCTCTTGGAACAATAAAAGACATGCTGGTTCTTCTTCAGGTCTTTTGACAGAGATATGATTTTTACCCAGGGTAGCTGATCTCACCTTGGGAGATGTATTTGGATATCTTGTCCGATGCTAAATGTATCAGACCTGGTCTTTATTTGCATTATTTTTTCAATCTAAGTTCAGATCATAACTGCTCTGATTCCCCCCTCATCTTTTTAAATCTGATTGTGTAAGTCTAGCTTAGTGATAAAATATATACTCACTGCTCCTGAGGTTTGTTTTGAAACTTTTTTATTATGAACAGCTTGATTGCAATGTAAATGTCTGGATACTAATACTTGTCAACCTCAAACACTAAAATACCTTTAATGTGCTGACAAAAACATGGACTAAAAACAGCCTTTGAAATACTGTGAAAAGAATTTACTTAACTAGCGAAGAGAAAAATGTCAGTTTGTCTTGAATCATGGAAATGAAAATTAATGAGAGTTGCTACATATGTAAATGTATTGCTTCAGAGAATTGTGGCAGAGATCTGCTCTTCTCATCTGCCGTGAGGAGAAAAAAAGCTGAAGAATTTGTTTTAGTGAATCATTAGGGAAGCATATCTAATGGAAATTAATGGATAGAATAGGAAGAGTAGTTTTATGCTAGGGCAAAATTTACCTTCATCAGCCAGGTTTTTCTAGCTTGTAACCTACTCCAAAATACAAAGGTTAACTACACTAGTAAAATAAACTTACCTAGCAGCAATGTTATAAATAATCAATTTACTATGTGTCTTAAGAATAAATGACTTCAGAGTGCAAACCCCTGTATTTCACTGTTTGAATATCAATACCTGTTCCTACTGAAGAGCATAGTAATACAATATGTCAATCTTGCTCAAATTATGACTCTTTTTTTCTAATTCACTGGATTTCTGATTGCTTGTAATCTTGTGCCTATGATTACTGATCTTGAGATGGAGATTCCTTTGCAACAAAATGCCAACTTAATGATAGAAAGATCATATTCAAGTAAAAAGAGTTTTGAAAAGTCAAAATGTGCTAATTGCTTTAATCACCTACAGTTTTACTAAGGCGTAATTAGGGCTTCAGTCATAAATTATTCCCAAGTAGTGCAAGGAAATCAAAGTGATTTGATGATGAACCCATGATATTGTCACTTCGAGGTGCAATATTTAAACTACTTGTAGTTGTGTGTTTATCAGGTTGCAGACACACCTACTGGCACTGAACGAGGTTGCACAGAACATCAGGGATGCTGCTGCCTGAGTGGGCCACTCCACTCTTCACAAACAGGGTTTTTTACCAGTGCTGCATCATATTATAACTATTATTTCCATAGACACAGTGTATTCTGTTGTCTGCTGCAATGAGATTACTATTTCTAGTTTACATCTCCACAGTGGGAATCCTTCTAAAAACTAAAATAACTGATGTCTGAGAGATGAACTCATGAGGTCTTTCAGAGAGCCATGAAGGATGTTGGGTTATTTGGGTGGAAGGAGGACTTCACACTCATGCTGCCCTCACAGATCTGGCCAAGGGCTCTGTGTGAAATGATATCTCTTTATCTGCTAAATTTTCTTTTGGAGATGAGAGGAACCATGCTGAGTGTTGCAAAATTCTGAACGTCCCAGAACCACAGAATGGTTGGGGTGGGAAAGGTCCTCTGGAGATCATCTGGTCCAACCTGCCTGCTAAAGCAGTGTCACTGAGAGCAGGTTACACAGGTTCACATCCAGAGGGGTTTTGAATATCTCCAGAGAAGGGAGCTCCACACCTGGGATTTAAATACGAGGTGGGAATCCACTGCCTTAAAAAAAGTCATCATGACCAATGGCTACAAACTGATGAATGGACAGAAATTCTTCTGTGCCCAATATGCAGGGAAAAGCATCTGAACTAAAAAACCACCACTTGGACCATTTCACCAGCAACCCAGTATGAAATGGAGCATAGGTTCACAATTATAGTATGAAATTAAGTTTTGCAATTCATTGACACCTAGTATTGTTAACAATAAAAAATCTTTAGGAAGATAGATCTACATCAATAATGCTGACATTTATACTCGTGTATAGAATTCAATGAAGCACTGAGTATTATGTTTCAGGTTATAATCTACAAGCCAGATGAGGTCCAGAGAAATTTTTTTACGTGTTATAGAATCCTGGTGATGTTTATAGGCTCATTATACTAAAAATATTCAGTATAATTCTGTGTTAATGATACAGCTGTAACTTGATAAGCTATTGGGATAATGTGCAGTTTAAGTTCTTAATGTGTTGAAGATCCACACACTCATCAAAGAGATTAAAGAAACACCAACCTTAGTTTTTCACAAGTGTGAAATTAAGGATCTTCATTGCCAGGAACATGGAGAACTGTAGAGTTCAACGACCATTGTACCTCTAAGAAAACGAGTATGTAACGTGCAGGCCAGGGATGAATCAAACTGGAAATGCATTTATGACTATTTGAGTCTCTGGAATGAGCCTTGTGTGAGGTGAACACTCATCGTTCTGCATCGTTGGTTTAAGGGCTGTAAGGAATCAAAGACAAAGCTTTGAGCAAATTAGCACCAAGTTGGCCTAGTTTGGAAACTTTTTTCATAGTTTCGTTAGTCATAAAAGGAAACAGAGTTTTACCAGAGCTTGTAGAGGAACCTTTGATTGGCTGCCTGCCAGAGGCAGGCTGGTGATCAAATACAGCAGCAGCTTTGCATTTCTGTCAAACAAAGCTAGAAGATTTTTAAATCATTAGAAAGTGATTACAGAAAAGCATTGAAAGGAGTAGGTAAAAATAACCATTATTCCAGTAGCTGAGGTTTCTGAAATTTGATAGCTCTTATTCCCAGAATATCCTGCATAGAGGGAAACCACTGCTAGTGAAACATGAGCTGCTACAGTGGAAGATACTATGGAAGTGCTTTGATTTATAATTAATACAGTGCAAGAGCAGTAGCATGCAAATTCTTCCACACTACTTTTACAGATCTAGTGAACTATAGAAAATAATGAATTTAATCTTGGAAAAGCTGAACAGTTTTCATTGCACTTGCAGATAAATGGTTGTAGATCACAATCTTTTTTTTTTTCTTTTACTTTACCCTGGTTTGTGCTTATATCAGGAATCTCACACTGACAAGCAGTTTTCCTAAAGGCTTAATATAGACTGTGTGGTTTTTTTTTTATAGATGCAGAAGGAAACATATAGGCAATGTCACTTAATTTGTTCCAGGAGGGTTTCTCATCTGAACTATTTGGAGATTTCTGTTGGTGTAGCATTACTGTGCTCTTGTCTATCTTCAGATGGGCGATGACAAAATGGAAAGCTTGCAGCTTTAAATGTTGACACTTTCATTTTAAAATCAGAAGCTACCAAGAAAATTTAGGAGTAAGAGTTTTGAAAGGTTTAGGACTTGAATTCCAAATTTTGTCAGCATGCAGAAATGTCAGTGAAGTTGGTGCAATACTTCATCATGTGAAATGGAGCACTCTAAATCAGTAATTGAATTTGCTAATATTTTATCAGAGAAGAATAACTTGAAAATCAGGAGTAGAACCTTAAGGGCACTGTGAAACTTTTCTTTTGTACCATTATAATATCTAGAGTCAGTCATGAATTATCAGTTATTAATTACAATGCTGGAAACAGCTGACCCACCTTAAAGGAAGTGCAGATAAACAGTGGTTCCAAACTTGGGCTAGTGAGAACTCATTCAGGCGTTGCAGTTTCAGAGAAAGCAAGATTGAAGACTATTTAGAAGAAGTCTGAATGTTCCTATTCATGGTGTTGTTGCTTAGGTTTTAGGAAAGATACCAAAATTTCCTGTGTGGTTTTCTCGCTAGAGTCATATAAAAAAGGCTACCAGTGTCCAGGAAACTTGTCCATCATCTGAAATGTTTGCCAGTACTGACATTCAGCACTTAGAAAAAGGTGCATTTAGCATGTCACCCACTTTACCTTATTCTGTGATGCTGTTCTGTTTATGATTCCACTCCCAGCCATGAATATCCCAGTGCTGTTCAACACGTATCAACTGGTTCAGTTTGCAGACTTGGTCCTGCTATTCCCCAGTCAATGTTTGTAAGGTGGAGGCCATGAGATACATAATAATTATATCCAGAGCCCTTTCAAGCTGAATTTATTCCTAAAGGGCTAGTGTACCAGATACCTGTAAAGTGTACAGTGAGACATGAATGGTTACTTTTTATGCATTCCCTATTTTCATTTTTCTCAAGCCAATTGAACTGCTTCCAGGCTACATAAAATGTTGTGCACAGGCCTATATAAACATGGCTTAGCTCTCACCTACTTGAAATAGTACAAAAGGTAGGAGACTACCTATCTGCTGGAAAAACTAGGAAAGGCTATATTAAAAAAGGCTGAATGAAGAAATCTCACAGAGCATATTGTGGATCTGTGTTTTACTGGCTAAGAAGTGTCATGTTTGTTTTTATTTGCACATTAGTTGTGTTCTTAACTGTGCATCTGGTCTAGTGATGCTTTCCATCAGTCATTGCAGGTGCTTGTCCTGTCTCAAGCTCCATTAGTTTTTGTTCTAAAGGAGTATCATGGAAGGGCTGAAATGAGCACTTGGGGGTTGGGTGGATTTCGTAGTGAAAAGCATCAAGGAGTTGATTTTTGTGACATGTAAATGGAGACATTTCCCAAAGGGAACCTGTAACTGGCTGGTTGTGTGGCATCCTTATGCATCAGACAGTCAACAACTGAAGAAATTAACTGAGACTTATCTTTAGGGTTCTGGAATGACTCTGAAGCCACCACATTTAAATTCACAGTACCTGTAGAAGCTGCACACATTTTAAGCACCCAAAACACTTTATAACAAACTTATACCCCAAGGACTGTTTTTTGTCCTTTTGCCTCTTAGGTTAGTGGGTTTTCACTTGTTGCAGTACTTCAGAGTTGCCAGAAAGGTTTTCTTATTGGAACAGCTGTGTATGGTAATAACAAGAATTTGCATTTTGGGGTGGATAAAATAGACTTCTGGTGCTTAGTGAACTATAGTACCTTTCACTAAGGAAAAATGGAGAATAGTTTGTTTCAAGTGGAGTAATGTCAACTAAAATAGTGTAGTATTTGCACATCCTTGTTTGCTCAGCAGGTATTGTCAACCTGGCTAATAAATTGTCTCAGAAACTGATTATAGAGATTGGAAAAATTGTGACTCTTGTAAATCATTCTATCATTCCAGTGCCTTCAACCCTTTCACTTCTTGCTGAACCCTCTCAAAATAAGGCAGAAAAGTTTCCTCCAGATAAATTTTGGGTTTACTTTGTTTGTTCAGTATTACGTGCACCCACACAAATACACCCATGATGAAGTGCACTCAAAGTAATTACTCGTCACAAAAATGGAATTGATACTGGATGTATTACTTGAAAGTCTGTTTGTGCCTTCAATTTGCGTTGCTTTGAAAATCAGGTGCTTTTCAGAATGTTATCTGTAAAATAGAAACTTCAACGCGTAATTAACGCTTGCTGGGTACTGATTAGGCTTTCAGGTTTTGTATTCTAAACAAACTCTCAATTTATATGATAATTATACGTATGTGCAAAATTCTGGATGGAATTATATTTGATTATACTCTTCAGGTTTTAAAATTTGGAATTAAAATACAGTAAATCAGTAAACATTTAAAAATGTAATGCTGGATTTTAAAATGTGGCATCATTAATCTTGTAGTGTCTCATGTAACCTCATGCAGCACTACTAAACATGCAGTGCCATTCTCACATCCAAAAAATTTAAATTCTTACAATGCTGCATTAGTAGTTCTTTAGGAAGAAGTGGAAATGGCATCTTAAGAAAGGAAAAAATTAAGAAATCTGACCTGGGAATTGCTCCTTGAACTTCCCAGCTGTGCTTAAATATTCCTTTAACAAAATGATTTATTCTAAACTTCAGAAAAAAAAAAGGCTGAATGCAGGAATATAGCACCAAAGCTTCCAGAATGAGAGAGGATGTTCAGGGAAGAACATCTCTGTTGGTAACACACTGGAGAAGGGCAGGTTGTGTATTGAGGCCTTATTCTTGCAGTGCTATTGTTCTGTCTGCCTCATCTGGCTTGCATCCCACATCACAGGAAATGTTCTTAATGTACAAAAGTAATTACAAAGGAAAGTCAAAAGCAAGTGTTTGGCATTTTCTGTTATTTATTGTTGGGGTGGTTTAGCTTGGACTTGTTAATCAATTCTTATATATGAGTAAAAGGTTAAAGTAGAACCTTTCATGGAAACACATGATAGCTGGCCTCAAAGAATTTATTTGGACTTTTTGAGAGCAAACTAACTTCTAAATTTCTTAATGGATCACATCATCTTTTAATAATAATTTTTTTCAGCTAAAACTTACTAAAAATTTTTTTTAAAAGTCTTTCCATTCAGACTTACTGTTACTAGCAATGTAAAATGTGTTGCTTTGACATCTTTGTCACTTCTGAACGGATTCAGGGACCTCCATGCAATGAACTGACCTTGCAAAAGTGAGTTAAAAGTTTTCTAAGTCTGGATAAACCAGTTACACTTCACAGCAAAATACCTCAATTATGGCACTGTTTTGAGTTGCTTGCTGTGCTTTGATACATATTTCTAGTTTCAGTTTGCCTTTGTTTTCAGAGGTGCACTCTAGAATCTCATTCTTCAGAGCATACCTTTTCATTTTATAGTGTGTCTTGTTTTTAAATACTCATTCTCATGTTGTCTGGATTTTTGATTTTCTTTTCCCCACGCTATCGGTTCACTCTAAGGTGACCAAATAATCTTGATGCTGGTGTAAATTGGTGGTGATATTTTGGAAGTCCACTGCCCTCACCAAAGCAAAGTTACTAAGAGAGGGTGGAGAATCTGAGTTTGAGATTCTAACATATTCAAATAAATTATTTTCCAGGAGAGAGGATTTACATTCACTTCCCCATTAAGGGTAGCAATACATTAATTTGGGCTTTTAATGATTCCTGCTTCATTGAGAATAATAAACCATTGACTGTAATTTATAAAACAGTGGTCTAGCTGCTTGGCTTTTATGTAATCCTGAGTCTATCATCCATAGGTAAAGCATTACTGATTAAATTCTTTTATAGCACCATGAGACAGTAGAATTAGCCCTGAGATCTTGCTCCAAGTTTCATTGATTAGGAAATTCAATAGTGACAATGGTTGAGATCGGCTAAAAGCATACATGAAATAGCTCTGTTCCCCTGAAAAAAAAGGGAATAATTCAATATTCAGTGGGTTAGACTGCTACAAAAGTGACAGTACATTAACACATGCAGAGTGTGAGAATTGTGTTTGTCATTAAGCCAGCACATTCTGTGGTTTGGGCTTTGCTTTGCCATCTGAAGAACTGACTGATAACAGCAATGATTATCTTTTTCAATAAGACCAGCAGCTCTTTGTCAATCCCCAGTTCTTGGATTGTACAACAGAACGTTGAAACCTTCCCACTCTACTAACAAATTGGTGTAATTTCCAAAGAACACAGATGGGAAGGTAAAAGCAATTAGCAACCTTCCTGCTTTGGCCTTGTGATCAAAATTTTCATGGTAAAAAGAGAAAAAGTAACCACAACAGGAGAATGCTACAATAATCCATCCAATTAATGTAGTGTTAATTATGGCGTAATTATCTCTAAGTCTTTTTTCTTTTCACATCTCCTGTTCAGTTTTGTTCTATTCTTGTCTGATAAAGTAGATTTTCTTATCTGTTGGAAGAACTTGGCTAAGTAATGAATGTCACTTATAGACCACTAAGAAAGTAAACTGTACCACAGAAGATTTTAGACCCACACTTGACAGGTAGCTCAAGTGCCCTTTCATACTGCTCCACTTGGTTTCTCTCCCTACAGATGTCCATCTCTAGCTTGTCTCAGTTCTATCAGTGCTTTGTGTAAGCTGGAAGACCTTATTTACCTCAAAAAGTGAAATGATACTACTTTTACTTGTAGAGACAGAATGGAAAAAAAATTGGCAAAAATAAAGATTTTTTTTTTAATGTCCTTGAGATCCTATACTAAATTGGAAATGCATATTTATGATTTCTGAGAAATTCTGTATGACTCAAGCTGTAGGGTAGAAATAAAACAGAAAACCCAGATGTACTCAATTATTACAGGATTGATTGAATATCAATAAAAATCTAATAGAATAACATGTAGCTTTCAAGGAGAAAATGGACAAAAATATAAATTACTGTAATAGTCCAAGGTGACATCTAATTTTTAATCTTAGAAATGATTTTATTCCAAATGAATCATATTTAATTTTATTTCCTTTCATTTTGGTGCTGATGCTTTTCTAACTGCAAGGCATCAATGAAAGCAGATCTAATTGCATGACTTTTCCTTAAGGTGCTGTCAGTAAAGCTGGCTATTGTGGAACTATTAAATGTGTTCAGTATTTTTTACTACAGAAGAACTTTTATTGAAGTGGGGTGGGTTAGAATATCAAATTATATTGTGAAGTTCCTCATTAAAGGGAGAGAAAAGCTAATGATCCCCATTGAATCAATTTTATTTCAGACACAGTACAATGAGGACTTGGATAATAAACTATTTCTGAAACTTAGGAAAATTTGTCTTTTGAATAAATTAATGTTGGATACTCTTTTGTGTGCATGCAGATTTTGAGTGGTGCTACCTTATGTGGATCAGGCTTTGCCTGATTGCAAGTGTTCAGATGGTGGGGCTTCTGGGGAAGACTAATACAAGTTCTTCAGTAATCCTTGTTGTGGTCAAGTCAGATTCTGTGGAGTGAGAAAGAATCTACTTTCTTTAAGAGTTAAGAATATGGGTGAAAAACCAGGGCATCTTTGAAGGAATTTCTCTTCCACATCTGTCCTATGTGACTTCAGGATGAAATGATCTCATATAATCTTGCTTATTTTCAGTATCAAAATAAATGGCAGATTATACTAATCTTTCACTAAACATGCAGAGTAGAAAAGTCAATATTATTTATACCACACCTCTCCTTTTAAAAGGCAGTTGTTATGTTTAACTTCTTGGTTTTACATGGTCCTGCAAGGAACAACCTTGTATTATTTTTAACTGTGTCCTTAAGCAGAGCTCACTGAAGCCAAGCAGAACACTTTTTATGACTTTAGAGTGCTTTGGATCTATCAGTTACCTAAATATGGCCTTTTTATTGTTATAAATCAATAAATCTGTTGCTCTGGAGCGTTTTCAAATGTTACCCTTGAAATAGTTGCTTATTCACTGAAAGGTCGACTTACAGCAAATCACAGTGTTGCCAAACTGCTTTGCATTGCTAAGTCCCAATTTCATAAATGTAATAGATCTTTAAAATTAAACATGTCTTCCTTCCAACTGCTCAATGTCTAAGTGGAGAGCAGTGAAGAGCGGTGTCCTCAGAAGATGATACAGGGACTGGGGGTGTCAGGGACAGTAGGATCCAGGGCACTCCCAGCAAGTTGGCCAACAACATCCAGGTCGGCACTGGAGGGAAGGGATGACATCCAGAGATGCTTTGATGGGCTTGAGAGATGGGTCTGTGCAAGCCTCATGAAGCTCAACAAAGCCAAGCGCAAGGTCTTGCATCTGGGTTGGAGCGATCCCAAGCGCAGACCTGGGCTGTGCAGAGAGTGAAATTAGAGTAGCCCAGGGCAGAAAGAACTGGAGGTGTTGATGGATGGAAAGCTCAATTTGCCCTGGCAATGTGCCCTGGGCTAGGTGCAAAACAGTGTGACCAGCAGGCTCCTCGACTCTGCTCTGGTGGGACAACACCTGGAGCACTATCCAGCTCTGGGATCCCCAGCACAGGAAGGACATGGACTGATTGGAGTGAGGCCACAAAGATGCTCAGAGGGCTGGAACACCTCTTCAGCCTGGAGAACAGAAGGCTCCAAGGAAGTCTTAGGTTCTTTTGTACACATGGTCCTGTGTCTAGTTGTGGAAGAAGCTAGCCCTAGAAAACATTCAATTTGGCTCTGTTTTATTTCTTTTATACATCACTGCTCAGTTGAAAACACTGTAGTATAACGAAATCAAGATAAAATTTTGGCCTTCTTTCTTTAACTTGTTTGGAAAATAATGAGCTCAAAAATTCTCCTTCCTTGTAAGAAATATTTATTACTAAGAAAACCTGTTTCTGCAACACACTGAAATATATACAAGAAATAATTACTGTAATAGGCCAAGCTAGCTTTGCTTTGATGTAATATTTTCCCTAAAGGAAAATAATAAAAAGACTAATGTATACATATTCATTAAAAACTATCTGAATATGTAGTTCCTTGGTGGATTGCCTGTGCTTTACTATAATCTAAAGCTCAGAGCTTTGTATCAGAAAAGCAGAGATTTCTTTCTGATTAACCCAAACAATTTTCTTAAAGCGCAAGTGAATATATCCTGAGAAGTGTTTTGCTGGGTTGATGTTTCTGAGTTAAACTGTATTTAAAAAAGAGACATTTCAAGGCTGACTGCTGATGTTGAGCAGGACTGGCAAGGATAATCTATCACAACAAGCTGATGCTGCAGAGCAAGGAAACAGTTGCATTTTATTTACTTGGAATAGCTTGATGCATGTAACAAAAATATTGTAGTCACCGGATTTGTTTGTTTGGGGTTTTTTTGTTTGTTTGTTTGGCTTCTTTTTTAATTAGACTTCATCAGAGATAGAAAAAGCAGATAGGCAGCAGTAGTAGTTCCATATAGTTCATGACTGGTTTAGATCACTTTTGTGACTGATTTCTGTTTCTTAGTGGCTTTAAGACACAGATGCCCAGATTTTTAACAATAATTAGGCGTTCAGTGCTTTTAGGAACTGAGTGTTGGATATGTTTTAAAAGTTCCAAATTGATTCTGTGCTTCAGTTTCACTTTCTAAAGCTGAGATAATAATTACTTCTTTAAAAAAGTATTCTGAGATAAATGTATTAAATGCTGCCATGGGCATGGAACTTAGCCTATTCTCATATGTCTATCACAGTCTAGTAAATTAAGTACCTAATGTGTCTAGATGTCCTCACCTTGAAGAAATTGCTTGGGTAAAACTTAGCATAATATGAACTATCTGTGTAAATAAGATAAGGGTTTAGGTGCTGATCCAAATAACAATACCAAAGACTCCAAATGACTTGAACAAACTTTGATTCAGGTCCATTAAAATTTGTCGTGAACAGGTTTCAACATACAGGTTCCACAGAGAAATTTTAGTTCTGTTGTGTTTCTTGTGTCTTTCTTGGGTCTTTTTGGTAGGACTGTTAGGTGCTCAAGAAGTTTCACAGTATCTGAACTATTTGACTTTGTTGTATTTATGAAGCCCTAATGACTGTGACAGTTTCTGTTTAGGTCAAAGGAGTTTTATTTTCTGAGGCAGTAAATGTCACCACTGTTAAAGGCAGTCATTCAATCCTTTACAAGCTGCCAAGTGGCACGACAGATAAGTTGCTATTACCTTTTCTGTGTTAGGAGAATCAGCAAATGTTTGTTATATCCAGTGCTGCTTTAACCCTTCCTACTTATTCCCTCTATCCATTTCACCTTGTCATGAATGGACTTTTAAGTGAGAAGCAACAGTGAACTTTTCTAATGTAAAACAGCGAGTTAACAAAATCCAATGGCAAACGTGACAGTGCTTTAACAAGATTTGGTGGCAAGATACACTTGATTATTTACTACCTGGAGGACAAGGTCTGTCAGGGAGACCCTTCCACTGAGTCATGAGGTTCAGGAAGTACCCCCTTGTTTTCTAAACTTATCAGGCTACAGCTGGATCCAGTGGTAGTCCCAGACTCGCTTTGTGGTTTATGTCTACAGGATTGCATGTGCACAGTCATCTTGTGTATGAGTTAGCTAAGATTTCATTTCATTTAGCAAGCTATTGACCACTTACTGAGGATCTGTTGTAGCAGGGAATCTCTCAACCTTGAGGAGTAACCTTGGGAATTATCCTTACTCAGGGGGAGATCCTGGCGTGCAGCCCAGAGCCACGTGGGCGAGCTCGCTGGGCCCTGGGCTGTCCGCCGCTTATAAAGCGAGATGATTGACTTATTGTGATATTTGCATACTGGCAAGACTGTCTGGGTCGCTGTTCCAGACAGCCCTTGGCTGCCCTGTAGCCCTTTGTCCCCCCAAAGTCTGCAGGAAGCTGGATGCAGGCACCACAACCCCCACTGGTGGTTGTGGCGGGCAGGGGGGAAGCACATCATCACACGACCAGCAAATTAAAAACAAAACCTGGTCAGACAAAATACAGGAATGCTCCAGGACCATCCTGTACATTGTGTTCCAGGCATGGGGCTCTGCCTGTGATTGCTGTGCAGCTCCACCAAAATGTGCCATTTTGTACCGACCTCCAAATGAATCCGCGGGAAAGTTCCATTCTGTGTCCTGAAGCACCTCTGATGGCTCTGCAGAGCCCACCGGGACCATGTTTAAGGATGTTATTTTGGAAATAGTGTCTGTGTGAGCAAAATAATCAATTCCCATTATACTAGAAACTCCTGCAGGAACCGAAACCTTGCAAAATTTCATTGTGAAGCTGGGTCTTGAAATACACATAAGTATCATGCATGGCATATTCAGCGATGGGACTGAGGATTTTTGAAAAATTGTAAATTTCTGAACTTTATTTTATAATTGAGTGTCCATTATGATTTGTGTGGCTCTGAGTGCCCTAGCAATGAACATAAATTGAGGCAGATTCTCATTTATGCAAAACTAAGAATTCAATCCCTCCAAATGAGTTCAAGTGATTTTTAAATATAGACAAAGAAAATTAATTCAGTAGTTTCATTATCAGTATTCCAGTAAGTACTAGAAATAATTTTATTTTCAAATTAAATCTATGGAAATGAACAAAGCTCATAAAATTAAGAAATATAATTCATATTTAAAGTTAATTTCTTAAACTGTTCTAAGGGCAAGCAAGATAAAATGTCTGAGTGAGTTTAATCTTAGATTTATCAAGGTCAATAAAATTAGGATTCTTTACATTATAATGTTAATACAGCCAAAATTTAAATAGTTATCTTAAACATTTATTATGACTGCTGTATCTGTAAGATAAAAACCATTAATTTTAAGTGCCAACAGTATAAGATAAGAAAGTGTGGACACTTCTAGCTAAGGAAAAGATGACTCTAAAATTCACTTAATCATGGACTTTTAATGTGTAGAGGCAAGTACAAATTAAATTTTGATCTGAAACATCAGTTAATACAACACTCTCCATTTTCATTCACCAATAGCTGGTCCATAGTATTAATTCCTCTTGAAATCTGAGGAAACAGAGGGAAGCTGAGGGAACTGAGGAGAGGCCAAGTTAACTGGGGGTGTTTAGCCTGGTCAAAACGAGGCTTGAGGAGACCTTAATGCTCGGTACAGCTCTCCTGAGAGGAGGTTGTAGACAGGTAGGGGAGTGGTCTTTTCTCCCAGGTGAAAGTGAGGACATGAGGAAACAGCCTCCTGTTGTTCCAGGGGAGCTTTAGGTTAGATATGAGGAAAAAATTATTCACTGAAAGGGTGGTCAAGCATTGGAACAAGATGCCAAGGAAGTGGTGGGACGACCATCACTGTCAGTGTTCAAGAAATGTGTAGATGTCATGCTTAGGGGCATGGTTTGGGGGTGAACCTGGCAGTGTTGGGTTAATGATTGGGCTTGATAATATCAGAGGTCTTTTCCAGCCTTAGTGATTCTCTGATCTTTAACTCACGGTCATTTTGGCAGAGTTATAACAGGATACAGTTCATCCTGTTGACTGCATTCAATCGAAATTGTGTTTTTAGTAGGTTTAGTTTGTTCCATTGTGATGCTCAACAATACAGTTCACAGGTCCATTTTTTTTCTCCAGAAGTTTTTTAAGAATCTTGTATCTTTGTCTTCAGTGGCAAGCCCTTTCCTACTTAAAGGATTGGAATAAAACTGAATTCCCAAGTTATCCAGAATTGCAAAATGCACTGTCCTTACACATAATTCTGGTGTTTCTTTTACAGAATTTACACCTAACAGGGTAGCTCACATCCATAATAAATTCAGCTGGGAAGTCCTCTGGGTAAGAAAACTGTCCTACCCTTTGATTTTTGACTGTGCACTTAGACATATTTTGGCCACAGACACAGAATCTGAAAGAAGAATGTGCCTGAACTGCCTGACCTTTAAAAGTAGTCTGGGCATGAATATGCATTGCTATGTGGAGGTTTGTGATCCTGGCTAAGGGGCAGCCAATGCTCAAGGACAAAGTGCAACACTGTCTTTGTGACACGTCCAGTGTGATCATTTCCTATCACATTGTCCCCTCCTGTATCAGGTGCCTGACAACGCAAACTTCATGTACACGGCAAAGGTAAAATGGAATAAAAAACATCATGCCTGGCTTTCCCTTCTTCTTTGCTACTGTGTTTTGGCACCAGGTTAAATCAATTAAGAACTTGTCTTTTTAAGGCAGCAATTCAACAGAAAGCTTAAAAAAAAACCTCAAAAGCTTCATAACTTCTACTTTGTTTGTCTGTTATTAGCAGTGTCCTTTCAATGGCTGTGGCTTCTAAACAGTGTGACAGTGGAAATACATCATGTTAATGTTCCTCTACCACTAGCAATGAGTGTTAATTAGAGCTGTATTTTGCTTAGTCTCTCTTTGGATTATTTAGGATAGTAATAAATTCAGCTCTGCTGAATGGCTGTTTGTACAGTCCATCTTTTAATTCAGTCTTTGAGGCAGAAGACTATTCAGAGTAAGGTTCATAATTGTTCCAGAGTGCATTTGATTTCTTAGCATCAAAAATCATCTCTTTTTTCATTAAGCAAACAGCATTTTTCCCCCAGAATAGATTTAGTTGCCCACACTTACTGAATGGAAATAATAGTTTATGGTTAACGGGTGGAATGCATTTTTTTTTATCTAATGGCTTTGTCAGTGGCAGTATTTTCTGTTTGATATTTTTACATATTATTTTGATGGACACAGCATATTTTCTGTAAAATGTAAGGGATGAAATAATTGCTAAACATAAATTCTGCCTTGTCAAATTGTACAGTAGAGTTCTTTTTGACATTTGGTTACTTTTCCTGAGCACTTTTTCTCTCTGCTTTACAAGGAGTTAAACTTGGTACCCTGACTTTTTCTAACTAATACTATATTATTAATAGGTTATCATTTGTGTGCATGGCATTATTTTTTAAGTATGAGGCTAAACAACCATAGCACTGAAGTTAGATATTTTGTTTCTAATGTCTAATGTAATATTTCTTGTTACCAAAGAAACACATCTGTTATTCATGGATGTCTCTTCCTCAGACAATACATTCAAGTTAAAAGGCATCTGATAATTGGATTCTTTAAAATTTCCCTTTTCTAATTAATGAAAATTCTCCCCCCATTCCTTTTGGCTTAAAACCTGGATTATGATGCAAGTGATTTGTAACCCTGTTAATTTTTAATTATATGGGGATGGTTTATATTAGCCATTACTTGTTAAAAGTCTCAAATTTGAAAGGTAGAAAAATTTGTGCTGGACTGGAGGAGAGAGAAAATCAGATTTTATGATTCCTAGGCAGTACGTCTGGGAATATCCTAGAGTCTAAGGAATGAAATAATTATAAAATTGTTATAAAGTGCACTACTTCTGATTTTTGAGCTCTTAAAAATTTGCATTGTCATGTTTGAAATACATTCCTCTTCCAGGTATTTCACACAAAGTGCTCCTCTGCAGTTCGTTTGGATGCTCTAAAACTTCCCTCCCTCACTGTTTCCCCATGACCTTCATAGTCCTGGCTCTGACAGTGCTGCAGTATTTCATTCAGATGCAGAAGAGGGGACACAACCACGTGTATATTGAGACATGGCATAGAATTTTAGACAGGTTCCTTTTAATTTCAGTTTAAACTAATGCAGTTCCCAACTTAGGGAAGTTTGTGGTTTTGTTGGAACAAACCCCCCTTAAGAGGATCCGATCTCCTTCTCCAGTCCTTATACTTGCGCAGAATGGGAGTTGCCTTTCTGTTCTTGCTCAGGTTTTTTCTTGCACAGGCTTTGGGATTGCCCTCTCCTGCAGCTAGCAGAGGATGGGAGGGCGTGGATTTTGGAGCCTGCAACCAGGGGTGTCGCAAAACTTCATCTATGCACAGTCTCTGAGACGCATCAGGTTGGAGCAAACGAGAAATGAGGTTCTTGCACTCCACGGACAGGGGTTTCGTCTTGAGGAAGGGAATCTTTTGCTGTTTCTGAATCTGGAGCATTTCCTTGACATTAGAACTATCAAAAGGCTGTGAAGCATAGAGCATTGCATACAGGATGATGCCCAGGCTCCACATGTCAGAAATCCTGGGGTCACAGGGAATGTGCTCGAGCAGTTCGGGCGCTGAGTACGCCAGAGACCCGCAGAAGGTGTTGCTGAGAATGGTTTTTCCGTTTTTGTCCCGAGACAAGGGTTTTGAAAAGCCAAAGTCCGTCAGCTTGAAGTTAAGATCGTTGTCGAGGAGGATGTTGTCACACTTCAGGTCCCTGTGGGCAAAGTCCGAGTCGTGGCAATGCTTGATGGCAGAAGCCAACTGCTGGAACTTGATGCGGGCGACGCCCTCCTCCATCGGTCCCTTGACGCTGAGGTAGCTCAGGAGGCTCCCCTTTTCCCCCAGCTCCATCACGATGTACACTTTCCCAACCGACGTCTCGAAAATCTCGTAGGTCTCGATGATCGAGGGGTGGTGCAGCCGTTTCAGAGCCTCCATTTCCCGGGGGAGAAACTTCTCCAGGACGTTCTGAGAAATCTTCTTCTTGTCGATGATCTTGATGGCCACTTTGCGTTTCAGGTGGAGGCTGTAGGCGCATTTCACCTTGCCGTAGGAGCCTTCCCCCAGCGTGCTGCCGAGGCTGTAGCCCCTCTTCCTAAGCACCACAGCATCCATGGCGGGGGAGCCGCAGGGAGCTGCCCCAGCGGGAGCTGTGGTGCGTCATGTGCGGTGGCTGGCGGCCAGTGGCCCCAGGTGGCCGTTTGGAGCCACACTGGTGTGGCAGGAGTGTTGGGCTGACACCCCAGCGCTGATCACCGGCTGATCTCATGGGCAGTTGCCCCTGCCCAGGCCGATGGAAACGACCTTTCTGTCCTTGGAGCTGCTCTGTGACATCGTGGAGGGCAGGGGTTGCAACCTGCGTGTTGCAACCAGAAAATGGAGCTAACCTCTTAAAGAGATATTTCTCTTTTTAAGATGGCCAAAGTAGCAAGGAAATTATTAAGTCTTAATTTTGCAATGCTGTTTTTCAGTTACTATATGACAGTATATCCTTACTACGACATAATGTATTGTTTTCGGTGGATTTCGAGGAAAAAGAAAAGGAGAGGGTGGTTTTAACCATCTAAGGGCTGAGAATTTGTGGAGGTTTTTTATTCTTTTTTTTGGTGGTAAGGTAGATCCAAATTTGTTCATAAGCATTATTCGTTGAGGTTGACTGGAATAACAGGTGACTGCCAGGGAGTACTACAAGTTCAGTGTAATATGTCAGCATTGGTATGAGCTTTCTAAAAGTCTGTTCCTTATTTCACAAGAAATTTTTATGGAAATCCAGAATTGTCACTGCAGATAATCTCTCCATATATGCAGTTTTCTTTCCTTGCTTTTAGCAGCTTGTGCTAGTGAAATTACTGAGAAGTCTTAGAGCAAAGTTAGTTTTTCATCAACCACTGCAGACTGTAGTTGTGTTCCTGCTGAAATACTCAGAGTTGTTTTCAAATTGATGGTATCCCTTTAAACTGAAGTTAAGGTTAAATTAATGAGTCTTTGAGGTTACTGTAAAAGTGAACAAACCAGAAAGCTTAACTACAAGTCTGGAGTGATAGTAGTTCTCAGGGGACTAAACTTTTTTTTTCCCTCATGTTAAGTGGTGCCTGTTCTTATTTCACTGAGACTTGTTTTGAGTTTAAGGATGATTTACAGTAGATATTTAGTACATGCTACTCTGCATGTTTTTGCTGTAGTCTTTAAACAACCATATGGAAGGAAAAATACCTTCAGATTTGAGGAAGGGACAAAGAGCAACTCCCTGATGATATTACAGAGAAAATGTTCTTAAGGGCATGGACAGATATAATTTCAAATTGTGGGTTTAACTATTGAGCATATCATACCTTTGTCTGACCTGAAGGCACAACCAGTACCTGAACTGTGAGAGGGAAGGTGTAAGTTGTGATGACATTGGGAAGAACAAAGAAGAAAAATCTTTACAATACATGCAGTAGTGCATAAAGATTTACAGTGGACTACTACGTGTGGTTGTTTCCAGGGCATTAATTTAATTGGTTCTTTTCAGGTGTAAATGGAAATGTGGCCTTGTATTAAATGCCAGATAGCCTCATATCACCCACTCATGCTTAAAACCACTCCAGTTTCTAGTGTAGATGGCTTGTCTTCCTGTCAGCCTGTTAATTCTTTGGGAAATCTGTCTTGTATCTAGACACTTCTATGCTTGGTGCAAAGTACCTGAAATGTGTCATGTACACTCTGCCTGTTGCTTGAGTATCTTCTCATAGCCATTCTTTTGAAATGCATAGGAAGGGATGCAGGAAAATGTTAATTTTGGTGAAACTGTTAAGCAGTGATTGCTACCCGAGCTGTGTGGTGGTACCAAACAGATTGCTCCTACAGTCTCTTTCTTCTCACAGTGTTTTGTTTTAAGGGCATGATCAAGTTTGTATGGAAATGCTCACATTTTTACCTAATTACATATTAACATAAAGAAAAAGTTGGTTTTTGTTTGGTTGGTTTGTTTGTTTGGGTTTTTTTTTCTTTTTTTAAAGACAAAATTGATTGTCAAATTCAAATGTATCAACTTATCCATGATTTTTTTTGAGTAATTGACTGCTGCCATTGTCTTGTGCAACAGATCTGGAGAGTAGTAGGTATTGGTACCCTGCTCTGTAAGATCAGTTCTAATGCCACTACAGAACTGAGGGATCAAGAGTCTATATTCAGCCAAGCACTTAGTTCTCCCAATGTTAAATGTGGTTAAACTTAATTAGAATCTAAGTGAGAAGTCAGATCTGTTATTAGTTAAGTACATTTTTGTGTCTGTTGGTGATAATGTAAGATTTTCTTTCACTAAAGTGGCTTATTGATGTTTAAGTAGAATTTGGACTAACACTTAACATTATCACATTAACAAATTTACCAGAATTTTTTTTTTCTGGTGTACATCTGTGTCAGTTGCAAATGTAATAGACTCAGGGCTTTGATGATGCAAATTAAATTTTCTAGTGAGAGAAATGCCAATATAGGCCAAGAACTAATTCTGAATCCAAAGGGAGAAGAGCAAACTATTAATTCATTACATGTGACAGAAGCAATTCAGTACTTTCCTTTAAGTTACTGTGATATTTGGTCTTAACATAGTGATCTGATCCTTTCTGTACATACTGTGCACCCTTTACAGTTGCTGGAGTCCTCATCTCCCAAACAGACCTGGTTGTATGTTGCCTTCTTTATTATTCCTAAGCTCCTGTCATCCTCTTTGCATAAACCTCTTAGGTCAGCTAAGAGAGAGCGCTGAAATCCCCACTTAGTTGCTCCAGTTTAGGCCCAAGTGTACAAGTGGTCTCTTGAAAATCAGGTGCTTAACACTGGATCAGGGATTAGTACAATAGGAACTGTGTGACACACTGATAGTGCAGAGAATAGCTAGGGGGTAGAAACCTTTTAAGCCCTGCATCAATACTTTCTTGCATACCAAGTCCTCTGGTAAACAGTTTTTTATGGGTGTATAACACTGTTTCATAAAAATGGGATACCTGCATATTTTCCTAATACAGAAGACTTATCACACAATAAATTTTATGGATTTCTTGGAGTATTGTCATGGGAAGTCCTATGTTGACATCAAATCCTTTCTTGGTAATTTCCTGGAATATTTATCAGTGTCTGAAGGAACTGCAAAATATGATTTATTTATATAAAACATATCTGGAGATAAAAAACTTCAGATTGGCTTTTAATTGCAACTTCACACATGGTTTTTTTTGGTTGTTATTCCTAATGTGCAAGATCCTATGTGCAACTGCTAATGCAGAATTGCAATTTGTGGTTCTGAATTCTCCATGGCTTCCTGCTCTCCTCTGTAGTTCTACATTGTAGGAACGCTGGAGCTGATGATATTGTTGTGGGTTCATGTGGAACCACTTGACATTTTGCTGCTGGAGCTTTGGTGTTGTGGGTGTCTATTCTCTGGACTGATCAGAGAAGAACCTATCAAAATAGTTTTCTACAGTAATTATAAGTTCAGTGCATTAACACTTCAAAAACAAGTAGGGAAAAAAAAAAGTGTTGAAAATTTTCAAGTAATTCTTACAGAAATCGGCTATTTTGGGAGGGCAAGAATGGTAAAAAAATATTATTTTGATTTTCTTAGTCTTTTTGTTGATTTTGTGGGAATCTCATGTGAAAATAGTGTGGGTCTTATAGGAATGTTGCATAGATACAAAATGAGAACAGGCTGCTTCTGTGAAGTAGTCACAGGTATTGACTACCACTTGGGAGATATTTCCTTTAAAGTATGTTGGGGTTTTTTTCAACATGTACATTAAAATACATTAAAAATAAATAATTAAAAATAAATCCCATGTGCTGGATGAAGCCTTTGGCTGCTTGGGTAGTAATGCTTTTAGGTTTATATTCTATACAGAGTTTGAGAAATCCTACTTTACCTGTCATGAAATCCTTTTGTGTAGGAGTCAACCTATGAGGGGAGATAAAGGGACAGTATATCTGAGAGTACACAAAATGCTAGCTTAGGTAAAATGCAGACTGCTGATAACCCACTAAGCCTTCCTGGGTATGCTAATCCTAATTTATGTTAAATCGTAATTAAGACAGTTTTGTTTATTGCTTGTAGCCATGAGCACCTGGAAGACTGACTAATCCCATCCATGTGTTGGGGACAATCCAGCTTCTATTGTTGACTCACAATGCAGAAAAATTTGTATTTGTGAGTTGTTCTCATCAGTATTTTTTCAGGCATTTATAGAGGCCCTTTTTTCCAACGTGTCGGGAACTGGAGCAGAAGAAGCATCCCAAATAAAATGGGTGAAGACATTTTTGGAGCAAGAGGCCAAAACCTAAACAGGCTTGCTGCTTTTCCAGCCAAACTATAAAACAGAGCATGTCTGATACACCCATGCAAAAATAGATTCACAACCCCTGTTGTAGCCGTGCTACTGTTTGGTGTTGCACATGAAATTAGGCACAACTGTCATTTTTTCAGAATTCTGAATTCTTTTTCAGAAGGCCATAGGTGGTACCAAAGAAGAGAAATGATGAGTGATGAGGAAGGGAAAAAGGGGTGATGCAAATTGAGTCTTAGAAGAATAAAACCATAAGAATGGGGAACACCTAAGCTCGCTTTCTGCACAGTTTCAAGTTTTCAGTTGCATCGTTTTTCCTGTTGTGAGCTCAGCCCACCTTCTCAAAGAAATGTTGCTGTGCAGGTAAAGGTTTTGGACCTGTATCTAATATGCATATTCACACAACTAAATCTCTCATGTACTGGGCCCCTGGTTGACAAGGATTGTTTTCTGTTTCTTGTACAGCATTTCTTCTTAAACCCTAAGTAGGAGCACTCAGGTCAATATAAAGTCTCTTTTCCTTTTGGGGGAATTGCTTCCTTAGGAGAGTGTTCATTCTAATGACTCAAAGTGAACCCTTTTAAAAATCATGCAAGAGCATCCCACATCTTCTCCTGCTAAATCTTTGAGCTGTTTAGGGATTTCCTACACTTAAAAGTTTTCTAATTTTTAAGTTTTCTAATTTAGAAGTTTTCTAACACATCGTGTTTTTCCAAGAGAAATAACTCCTAGTATTTCATTGTCTGCCTTGCCATGATGGAAAACAGGCAAACTACTGTTAAGTGGCAATTATTTTCTTTGAACTTTTTTGAAGTCCACCCATGTAGAGATCACTTACAGGATCTGATGTGGAAATTTGGACCTAATTCTTCATTCATTACTGAAAAGTATTGTTCACTGAATTTTTTATTAGGTAATGATACAACAGAAATAAAGAATTAGGGATTAAAGGTGGAATCACACAAAGATGTATGTAATAGTCTGTACAAATTTCAGGTGTCAGTGCAACTGCTTTGCAAAACCCTCAGACTCTTCTCATGCTTGTAAACTCATGGTATTTGCTATTACATGGATTTCTTGCCAGTTAAAATTAGAATTGATTCTTGTAAGAAAGAAAATTGGAATTAAAAAAATTCCAAGTGAACAAAATTCACGTTGAGGACCCCAAAATGTAGGCTATATCTCTAATAATTTCATGTGGATTCTTTGTACAGACAGCAGAGAGCAGCAGTGTGATGACCTGAATCTGCAGGTATAATGTTAAGGAATACTGAAACAACTAAAAAGTCAAATACTTCCAAAAAACACAGTTATTGCTTTGACACCGGTGTAATTTTTTTTTTTGAGAGAGACTTTTGCAAAAGAAATTAGAAGATGGTAGGAAAAAATGGCATTGACAATAAAATAAACATTATGAAAATAATTGTCAAGCAAGATGTTTTCATACAGTAAAAAAAAGTGACAGCAGAAGGTGGGTAAATAACTTTTTGGTGAAAATGAAGGATAGATTAGTGTTTGAGCTGTGTTTAGAACTGTCCAAAATGATGACGTAATTAAGAGCAGAAGACAAACATGAGTTCACAGATTATAGTTTAAAGAAAAAAATTACTTGAATGCTTGCTTAATAGCCTGAAAACTGATAAATTCAATGAAATTAACTTTCAGAAATAATAAATCATGTTTACAAGTAAATTGCAAGTCAGTGTTTTTGTTCATTTTAGGAGTTGATAGGTACAGTTCAAACCACATTAAATCTTTCAGGGTAGAAGTTGTCATGTACAGCATGAAATATGGTTTCTAAGGACTTGAAAATAGTTTCTTTCATATATCCCACTTCCTCAATTGGCATTTTATTAACCCAGACCCCAAATTCTCAGTTTTGTTTTTCGTCAGTGACTGTGCCTCACCCTCCATTGTTTTCCATAGTAAAAGCAGGATGTAGACTCTTGTGGGTAATGAGCAGATATAAATACCTATGAGTCAGATAAATTATGCTGCATCCCTTCATTCCAGGGGAAACTGCTACACTGAAGGATGTAGGCAGATGCTGTTGCCCTGGTGATTGCTTGTTGGAGCCTGGATTGCACTGGGTCTGCATTCCTCGCTCCTCCTTAGACATTTGCGTTTGTGCAGAAGGCTCGTATGGATAAAGGCTGCAAATTAAATGCCAGGAAATGAAAGGGCACGCACACAGCGTGGATGTGATGTGCTGAAAATGGTTTATAAGGAGTACAAGACATAAAGATGAGTCTATGAGTAAGATGTTTCACTGGAATTGTCCCTTATAGCTGTTATTGTAGGAAATCTTAGAAATATATTTGTGTCACACAGGGTGGGTTTGGTCATCTCTTCAAAGTGCTAATCAGCTTAATATAGAGCTAAACATATGTGCATGAAACTTCAGTCCTGCCAAGCCAATCTGAGCACCTGAGTTTATGTGTCCCATCTGAGACAGAAGAAGTGGCAAGTGGTATTTTCTGATGGTTGTCTATATGGAAACTTTCTTTTCCTCTTCATTGTCTCTCTTTGCTGCTTCAGGCCGCAAGGTCTGATCTGTAGTGCACTGAACTGAAAATAAAAGCTTCTACATTCCACAAATTATCTTCTGAACTCTGAAAAAATACTCTTAATCTCGCAATTTTTGAATCATAGCAAATGTTTAAAGCATTAAAGCCTGTAGAGAGTGAGTAGTAAAAGTATCTTTTCTATTTTTGTCACTAGGGCTTTTCTACTGGTTGGTGACACATTCCTGATGCATCAAGTTCTCAAATTTTGTTTTAATTCCAACGTGTTGATTGGTTTTTCTCCAAAATCATCTCTGTGGTGGGTGTTAGCTGGTTGGTTTTTAATTTTAAAAAGTTAAGCTCTTTTTCAGGAGACAGCTACTAATGTAGTTCTTTCATCTTGCACTATGAAGGACTATGACAGCACCAGAAGTGTGACAGGGAGCTGAGACTTGGTCTGATGTGATAATGACCTTATTCTGACTTCTTCTTCTGCAAGATTTGTGAACCAAACTTTATGATAAATTTTGGTTACCAGATTTTTGACGAGTCAGTACCCCAAAATCACTTTGATATTTCCTAATGATGAAATGGTCTAGTTTGTGAGTAAATAATGCTGTGATTCTTTGTGAGTATCTCCAGTGTTACACACAAATGGTGGCACTGAAATGCGAGAGCTTCCTCGTTTCTGTTGAGGTCTCACAGTGAAACTGTGCTGTGAGCAACCCAGAGAAGGCAGTGCAAGAACAATGACTTGTTAAGACAGGAATTGTGAAAATAACATCATAGAAGCCAAGTCGAGCTAATGAGGTTTTTATTAAGAGGTAAAGCTTACTGATCTCTTCTTACCAGTTAGCTTTTAGATTATATTAATTATTGTGTTTTGCCTATTACAGGACTGGTTTTCTCAGTGGACTCAGAAGTAGCTTTGGTGCATCAGAACTGATAGTTTCCACTAAGTATTCTGCTTTCACTTTCTACTGCCTGCAGGAGACTGCACTTGCTTTGTAAATGGAAAGGCTTATTAAAGACAATGGGTGCTTTGGCAGCAGTATGATTATTCTAACAGTTTATTGTAATGCTTTTGGAAGGGTAAGGCACATAGAATTCATAGAGCTAATTTAGGACCTATTCTGCCTTTCCTATTTGTGTGTGTGTGTGTAGGCTCTTCTCGAAGTCATTGAGAGGTTTTAATATAAATTCAGTGTGGTGTGAAACCTTTTGTTTAGTTCTGCTAAAGTCTTACCATCACTTCATGGTGTTTTGTCTACTGCTAATGATGCTGCTGAACTGTAAACAAATATAAACAGGGTTATCAGGCAGAATACATTAACATAAACATTTTAACATGCTCTTTCCACCTCTTCAAATGGATCTGGTATTTAAATGAAACATTAACTCTTACAAGTAAAACGGAAGTTTTATTGTGTTCTTTTAGTAATATTATCCTACTATTAGACTTTACAATGTGTATTTTGCTATGTTTAGTCCTGGAAAAGCAAAGAAATCTAGTGTTGATCAAAAGTTTTCATGTTAAAATAAGAACTTAAAAGGCAAGTAAAAAATTACTAGAAAACTAGAACATCTTGTTTAAATGAGTTGCTAATTTGACTCTGTTGGGAGAGGGGAAGAAATCAGTGTACATCTTGAGGTTTTTGTGAAATGCATAAGAAGAGGATCTGAGTTCCATTCCAGTTCCCAGCAAATTACATTAAGATGGAAAATATTGATTAAGATTAGAAATTGGAGTAAACAATGTTTCTTTGAGGTGTCTGGCGTACAGAAAAGGCATTCTGACATTATTAAATGGCACAGATCAAATTTAATATAAATATTTATACATATTTATATAATAATTATATGTTTATATAATAATATAAATAGATGTTCAGGTTGTTGAAACAAAAATAATATTTTGCCTCTATTTGCTGATACAGAGTGAAAAGAAAACAACGTGGCAGTGTAGTATTGCCCCTAGTTTTTTAGATTTTGTGAGTCCATAGAGAAGTAACTTCAACAAGTAGAGATTTCTAAAGGACAGTGATAAATTTAGGTATTTCCATGACATGTTGCTGACCAGATAATGGTACAAGCTGTGACCAGTGGTTTGTAGTTTTAAAAACATTATCTGTGTTTTTACACCTACCAAGAAGAGCAGTCAAGGTAATTCTTAATATGTTTTTATACCCTTATTGGGTTAGATGTGGATAAAACTGAATAATACAAAGACTGGGCATTAAAGACCATCAGACCCTGATCTTTATTTTTGTGTAGTAAATATCCTTTGCTTTATGAATAACAGAGACTTAGATGCAAACATATGGACGTTTGGGAGTGATATCTTCCATCTCTAGTGTTTCTCCTCTCCCAAGAATACCTCTGTTTTAGCTTCCTTTCTTTTATATTTGTCATTGTGACAATGGAAATGTATGCTGCAGTAGTAGTTGTATTACTGGGGTTTTCCCCCCTAAACACTATTATTCTTGTCTAAAGTTACTGGAGACTTTTATTCCTACAAGTAAATTAACAGGATTGTCCATTAGAAAGGAAATCTGTTCCCTGGCAACAGTGACAGTTCCTTGATAGCAGTAAAGTCTTAACCTTGAGTCATCAGATTGGCTTAACCTGCATAGCTGCTTTTAGTAACTTTGCAATGAAGAGTTCTTGGGATATTTCAGGCAGATGTGTCAAACCTTAACTAATAATGAGTAATTTCACTAGTTATCTTTTAGTTAATTTGGCTATGTCAAATTAACTACAGGAACAAGATCAGATCTAAGTCTTGACAATGTGCTCATCCTCAACAGATCTGCAAAACTTGCTGCTTTGCAGAAGCTGGAGCTATGTTGTTGTAACCCACTAAAAAGAGAAGAAAAAAAAATAGGAAAAAAACCCCTCTGTTTTAGAGAGGACTGTTAGATTACGGGAATACAGGTGCCTGGTAGAAAAAGAACCTTCTCAACTGGATCTTTAACTGTTGTATGAGGATACCTTTGCTTTTTTTTTTGCGACTTAATTCACATTGCTTATGTATCCTGAATTTTGGACGTGAGTGAATGCACAAGCTGTGAATTATTGGAGGGTTCTGAGGATGAAGTGTGGCTTTCATACTGTAAGCCAGGCTTACAGTATGGGCTGTAGGCTTACAACGTGCTTCTGCATCCACCTGTCTGTCTAACACCCTGTAATAACTGGAATGTCTTAAGTCAGTGCTGATAAAAAAATTTCTGTGGGGGAAAAGTGCACATAAGGAAACATAACCATTAGGAGTCAGCATAAAGATAGCAGAACTAACGCAGAAACAGATGGGCAATTTTCAAAAGCTGACTCCTTGGTCACAGGGAGATATAGAAAACCCAAGCACAGACAAAGCAGATTGAAAGCCAGGGACAGTGAAGAGCTTTCATCTAGTTTTCAAAATATATTTCTAGAGGCCAAGAATATTTGTCTCTGAGATACGATTATGATTATCTTAATTTTTTTTTTTTTTAATTCTTGAGTTTTTCATCAGAGAATTGGCTCACTTTTTAAACTTTTCTAGATTTTTAGTAATAATGACCAGACATGATTGTGGCAGGTTGTTTTTAGGTGAATGAGTAATCCTATTAAAAAATTCCTAGGATCCAGTTTCCTGAACAACCCTGAAAATGATATATTAGGACCATAATTGTATATTCAGAACTTTTCCTTAAGTGTCCAAAAAGACATTTCTTTGCATTTCTAGTTTATACTTAAAACACTTTGTTGGCCTACATCAGAAGTGTTTGAGAAGCAGATAAGCAGTAAAGTGCAGTTAAACCAACTGTTGCTACTTGAAAAGTCTTGTCAGACCAAATTTTTTAGGGAGGTCATAATATGGGTGATTATCCCAAGGGCTGCTTCCTGGTGATCAAGCAAAATGAGATCAGACTATGAGAGAGAGCATCATAAACTGCTGGCAATCAGGCAAGCTGGGTGGGAGCTGCTCATGCAGATGTAGACAAGAAGATGGATCAGAACTAATTGAGCCCTCAGGATACAGATCAGCTTTACTTGTGGACCACAAGGTGGGGAAGGTACTGAAGGGGGGAGGCTCTCCCTGCCCATGTTGTTCATATGTGATTTTCAGAAACTCTAGGGTGGTGCTTACTCGACACAGCCTCTGATTTTCTTAGATACATATTCATTGTGGAGTGGATTTTTTCTGTAAATATATATTAGAAAAGGCCACGATATTTTTATTGTCTTCTGGATTTTTTTTTTTGGTGTCAGAAATTACGTTGATGAGTAGTGTTCATAAAGGGGCAAGATCACAGGCACAGCTGCCTCTGAACATCACTGAAGTTATAAAACTATTAATTTTTCAGTGGTATCATTAAAAGAAAAATCTTTTATGCAAATGTATTTAACTTTACAGATAATTATTCAAACTGTGGGAGTTACATTACTGCCTTTTTTGAAGATGTTTGCCCTTTCTGTCATTCTGGACATTTCTATTTGACTCTATTAGAACTGATAGCCCTGCTCCATCTTAAAAAGCAGTATCTAGCTTTAAATTTTAGTTCCCTTAGTTGGTTATATGACAGACCAGGACCAGCAACTAAATTTTAAACTGATATTAAGGTAAAATTAGCACAGTACTAAAAGCTTCAAGTGTTCACATCTATGTTCAACTCACAAAACTGTTCTCTATTCAAATAAAAGTAGAAAATATGTAACAAAAACCAACACTGTGAGCAGAAATATTGTTTTTTGCTGTTCATGGACTGCCTAAGTAACCAGTAAACAGTTTGATGGATCTCTTAGCTTTACATAACTCAAAGGTAGTAGAGCTCTATGTGGTTATGAACAACCTTACTGATATAACATTTCAAATCAGTAAGCAGGTTCACTATAAGCACATTAACCTGAATTTACTAAAAACAGTAGAGTTAATCCCTTCTGTCATTCTCCTGGATACAATGAACTGTATTGTGAACCAGATTTGGCTCAGTATCTGGAAACAGAGCCTGGTAGACCCTATTGAATTAATGGACACCAAGTCTTCAGAGATTAAGAATATCTTCCTGTTCAATCGCATTTGTTATCTTAATTTTCAAAATTCACAATATTTTTCTATTCCTAAAAATAATAAGGATGTTCCTAGTGGAACACAGTCACATGGCCTCCAACCCAATTCATTTTACCAAATTTTCTTTGCCTTTTTTTTAATGCAGCCATATATTCAGCATATTTCACGGCAGTACAAAAAGTCTTATTTTCTGTTTCTTTTTGTCATCTGTGTTCTTTTCATCCTATAAGCATTAAAAGAGCCCTCTGGCTAGAATTTTAGGTGATTTTTATCCCTATTTCATTATATCAGTAAAAGAAAACAAATGTTATTTTGAAAATCTAGGGGAACTTAAGTAAAATAAACACAATTACCCTAGGCAGTAAATGAGCATGGGCCACTTAAATTTTAGCTTGAATACATTATTTTTTTTTATTATAAGAGTATTTCAGGTACAGTAGGCTGCAAAACAGATGAAGTTTTTCAAGATATAATTCTTTAATTTAATAGTTTTCACTGTGTTGCAGATCAAAATGAGTTCTGTAGTTTTAATTTATGTTTTCTGCTATTAACAGCTTAATGCCTGTGGAATTTATATCAGGATCATGATCATTTTTTAAACTGTAAGCATGCTATAAAGGCATTAAAAAAATCTGCTCAAATTATTAAAAATTAGGCGCTTTTTTTTTTTCTTGCTAGCAAAGAAGCCACAGAATTAATGAGATATCAGAACATTTGCACAAGGTACAAAATATTCCAAAAAGCAGGTTGCATTCATTATGTATTTCATCAGTAAGCACTGTTGCTTCTCCTCTGCATTTCAGTGCCAGCTGAAGTTCAATGCCAGTAGAAGGTCACCCGGGAACGAACGGATTCCAACACTACTATTACTTTATGAGCTATTTGCTCATTTTACCACTTCAACATAGGAAAAGATAAATTTTGTAATCCTGAAGTTATTTGAATTAGCTGCTTTAGAACTTTTTTTTTTTTTGTAAATTTTGATACTCCAAAGCACCTCATTTTTACGTTTTTGCACGGAGAGGAACTTATGGAACAAAAACGTTGTGTACCGAACGTGTGCCAGAGGAGCCCGTGGGAGGTTTCAAAACCTCTGAATGGCTTCGTGCCAGAGGCATCTTGGGCTGACTGTGCTGCCTTAAAGTAACAACCTAGAAACAGTTTTAAGATTAAAAAAAAAAAAAATTAAACCCCCTACTGTATAAAGCTCTTGCTATTTATAAGCAGAATGAAGATGTTTGAGACATTGAGATGCTGATACTGCCTGCTTAACTTTTTGTGGAGCTAACACAGTGAAAGGATGGAAATGGGTGATCCAGTTGCACACACTTAAAACTGGGCCTAGTTCCATCTTTTCTGGGTGACTTTGTTTTGAAATAGGATTAATTATTTTGCCCAGTAGGGAAGGCACATGGGGGTTGTTGGTTATGGGGTATCGTGTAGCTGAGAGTTAGTAGCATTACAGTGTTTCTACTTACAACCTCTAGATTGTAAAACAATGGAAACAACATCATGACTTTGAGGGAAGACATGACGATCAAGTATGAAAACAAGGCTACTTCTGGTCCTACACATTAGATTTTTGTCTTGAGATCACATGGAAAGAAACAAAACAAACAAACTGAGGGAATTAAAGGGTCATTGGCCGTTATGCCTTGGTCTTACCAAACAACATCCACTTGTTTATTCCCTTTAATGCCAATGATTACTTTTCAGATGACAAGGGTTCTCCACGACTTTCTGTAGGATTATAATTTTCTTTAAAGTAGATTCAACGGTGTCATGAAACTCGTGCATTGGAATTGTGCTTTTCCAACCTTGAAAATCATCAGTACATCTTAAAATTTCAAGTACTTCCCCTCACCTCAGCATATCCTTCTGGCTAGTTTAGAATCTTTCCATTCAGTATGGTCTTTTCACGATCCTCTTCTTTTTGCTTTATGGTGTCTTATGGTTTGTGCCTTTACAAGGGTCTGTAAGTACCAAGTAGATTGGTAGCACAATATCTAAATACCTACTACATTTTCTAAATTCAGCTTTAAATGTCTTTCTGTTGCACTTCCCAGCATGAATCCTGCATACTTCGGTCCTTTCTAAGGCAAAAGCCCTCATAAATGTCAAATTAAAATGATTTGCACAATTTTGCTCTTCATTCTCTGTCAGATCTTTCTTGACAGCCTAGAATTTGCAGTAACCTCTGCTCTTTCACACTCTTGACAATCTCAAACTGGAATTTTGTTAAAGGATGACAATGTATCTCGCATATTAACATCTATGTTAAAACTGAGGTTTTAAAAAGAATTTGAATAGCATTTGACACCAAATAACTTTTAAGTGGTGACAATTGTATGCTATTATCATTGGAAATATAGTTCCTGATCATATCAATAGGCATATCGTTTGGCAATGTTCCTTGAATTCTCTCTGGGAAAAGCTATAGGTTCGATATTATCTGCACATTATAGATTTGGAATATTTAATGAAATTACATATTTCTCAGAAGTACTTTTTTGGCACAATCTGGTCAAATATATATTTTACTGGGCTGTAACTGAAGACTATAGAATGTAGTGGACAGAATGGTACAATTTTTACAAGAGTATGTCAGTGTTAGGAAGGAAGTTCCTCCTGACTGAGACCCATCTGCTGTAAACTGTCATGTACTGCACAGGAAAGAAATATCTCCTCCTGTTTATGGTCGAGTTTGTTCTTAGCACAGGTTTAGCACAAAGGCCTACTGGCTTACTGCTTTGCCTGTTTATTCCTTGGGATGTGGCCATGGGATTCCTGGGTGAGGGGACAGTAGAGAAGAACAAACACAACCCTTGCAACTGTGTATAGCAGCGGCACCATTCTTGACTTGGCAAAAGGCTCAGGCAGGGCCATGGAATCTCTGGGAGTGTATTATCATTTTCAGAATGCTAATAGTTCAACTGTGGGCCATTTTTAAAGTTTAAAGATGGCTCCAGATGAAAGACCTCTTCTTCTTATGCTGCTGTTTTCTCTGGGAGCAGTCATCGTAGTTCTCGGATTCTGCAAAATTTGTACTTGTTGTCTTTTTCTCAGAAAAATTAGCAGTGATTACA
Source organism: Empidonax traillii (assembly GCF_003031625.1). Classification (NCBI taxonomy): domain Eukaryota; kingdom Metazoa; phylum Chordata; class Aves; order Passeriformes; family Tyrannidae; genus Empidonax; species Empidonax traillii. The sequence continues at coordinate 349,245 of NW_020955295.1, read as the reverse complement.
CCTGAGGAAAGACTGCAAGCCATGACGTGGTAATTATTCTAAGAGATAATTAAGAAGCGGAACAGAAAAATATTGCTGAAGGATGAAGACAGCTGGATTATAACTTAAAGTAAAAATGCTGAAACTCACATCCACACAGGGCAGTATTTTTGAGTGTTATGCTGTAGAAAATGCAGTCATCTCACTAAACATCTGTCATTTTTTTATTCACCCCAGGAAGCCACAGTCATAAGAATCTGAGTCAGAAGGGGTTCTGAGAGCTTGTGCTATTCCAACCATTCCACCATCTTTTCCTGCGTCAGAATCAACTGTATCTAAAGCTTTCTCTCTAGAGATTCCCAGCCTGTTATTGAAAACTTGCAATGATGAGTATCACACAGTGTCCACTGGTGATTTGTATCAATGTTCACTGCCCTAATTGTTGGAAAATGTGGCAAAATCCAATATAAATTCCCCTTGCTGTACTTTAATTCCCTTATGCCTGCTCTGAACTTAGACAGAGTTTATAGTTTTTTTTCTTTGTAGGAGCAAATATGGAAAAACATTCCTGTGTTTTCCTTCAACCTACTCTTTTATGAAAGTAGTCTTTAAAAGAAGTGACCAATCCAAAGAGAAGTTAATTTAAAATGATGAAGGATACTGAGCCAGTTAACTTCAGGGCTTATTCTGATGCTGTTTGAAGTGATAGGAAAGTGATCTTGAATCACAGAAACTGTATTTTTACCACATCAAATGCCAGTACCCTCATTCCTTCTGCAGCCAGACATGCAGATTGCTGGGCACAGAGCTGGCTAAGCTTCTCAAGCACATTAGCAGTGTTAGCTCTACCATGTCCCAGCCCCTTGCCAGCTGGACCGAGGGGATGGAACCTTCACGCCATCCAGGATACCCAGATGGTGTTCTTTACTTTTAATTCCCTCTGCTTTTGCTCTCTGGTAATGTGCTTTCATGGTCATGTTTGCCATCTATTTAACTGTGTAAGTAAAATAAAATTTCCTCTTGTTTTCTCCTCCCCTTTTATTTCCTCTGCTTGTTTTACATGGTGGCATCTGTGGAGTGCTGTGACTTGCATTACATGTTTAACTTGCAAATTGAGGAGAAAGGCCACGACAAACTTAAAAAAGATGTTCTGCAGATTTGTTAAATATTCCTAGAGTTTACTTTGCAGTTTGACGGTATCATTAGTGTTATTATTATTATTATTACGTATTCTTACATAAAAATAAGAAAGCAATTTTAATATATAGGAAAATATAAGCCAGTTAGAATTCGATCCCTCATTTGTTTGTGCAGTACCTAATTCCGTCGTAGAATGCTGAGAGTAATAATTTGAGATTGAAGGAGAGAACCTGAGGTTGTTTTCAAAGTATCTAGGATTTATTTTTAACTTTTACTGAAAAGTTTATTTTACAGTAGGTTTTTTGGGTTGTCTGATGTACTTTATCTAGGAGACTGCAGGGGTAGGATGCTAGAAATGTATGATTCAATTTTGTGATCTAATTATATCTGAATGGTTTAAAATGGTAACTTGCACATATCCTTGAAGCCTCTGAGTTATACATATTACAGTTATTGAAATTATCATTTTATCTCAGTTGTCTCAGAGCATTCTGGGGAGCTATTGATGATCTACTCCTTTCCAACCAAATTCACATGTGTCTCAAAAACTGAAGGGTCTATTCCAATTCAGTGCAGTGTTTGATCCCCAGTAGGCCTTTACTCCTTTATGTTCACCTGTGTTTAATGAAACATCATATGAAAATCATATAAATATATATATATATATACATACACACATTTATCTGTATGTGTGTGTATTCACATACATGCATACACATAAATATTGCAGAAGAGCGGAATAAATATTTTTATATATATATTGCACTTGATAACCTGACCAGAGAAATTGGAGTGCCCCTGAATAAAATAGCTTTGTGTGAGTGGAGGTGGCTCCTCTGCATCTTGTTACTGCTGCTTGAGTGTCATTTTATTGCTGTATCCCGCATTATGTTATGCAGGCACTCTGATCTCAGCTGAAAGACTGTTGACTTCAGTGGGCCGGTTAGAGTGACTTTTTATCACATTCCCCTCTTTGCACTTTAATACACTGGCTTTCAATACCTTACTTCAATATTCCTTTGTCGTGGTCTGCAAACTTCACAGTTTAGTTTTATGTGCACCGTAGGAAGCTGGCAGACAACAGCCTTCAAAGTTATCAGAAAGAAATTGTATCCTCTAAATGGCTTGTGGGATAGTTCTGCTAAGTCTTTATCTCCAGATAATCTTGAGTATTCAGGAAGCATGCCTATCTGTAAGTGCTCCATTCCTGATTTCCAGTTATTTATATTTGCACTCACAGTTACTGGGCAACTTCAAATCTTCCATGCTGGCACAGCCTGGATCGACAACGGCACCTCCATCCAAGAGGAACAGAAATCCTCTGTGTTGGCACACAGATAATGGAACTGTATGGTAGCAATATCGCTTGCATAATTATGCTTCAATTTATGCTTAAGAAAAAGCAGGCAGTTCCAGCTTAATTGTTGCCCTTGTCTCTGGGAGGTATGTTTCTTCCAATTTTTTTTTTTTTTTTTTTTTCTCCTAAGAAATTTAGCTGCAGTGTAATTGGGAACACAGAAATGCCAAGCAATGAAAATGTACATGTTGGTGAATATGCAGGCAGTAAAAGTGCTTCATGAAGGTATGCTGCAGCATGAAGGCATTATGCTTTTCCTTCCCCTCAAGTGATCCAAGTTCATGCCTTTACCAGGACATCCTGGTGGTGTAAATAACTGCTTCTTGTACTGCTTGATTAGAAAATGAAATCTAGAGTATAAGGGAGTAACTGGCTTACAGGTCACGAGTAAAGCTTCCCAGATCTGGATATTATACTCACTGTGCTTCAGTATCAACAGAAAATTCCACTTTTTTTTTCCAGTCATGGAACTTTGTCGAAGCCTATGGAATTCAATAGAAAATTAAGTTCTGTATAGGGCTAGAAATACAGTTAAATGTCTTATTAGCTATTAAAGCATTGGTAAATCATTTAAAAAGTCCTTTACTCAGCCTGCTAGAGTCATGTTGAAATCCTTAATGCGTTCAGATGGTGCAGTAATTGCAGACATCTGATGCCAAGATCACAAAACTTTGGTAGAAGCTCTAGCTCCGTTTTTGCTGTAGGTATTCATGCTGCAGTGAATCAAAACAAAGAATTTAGTAATACCTTCCCATGTTGTATTTAAATCTAGTGCTCAGGGTCCAGTGGGTCACGTCAGCAGCGGAGCTAGTAAGTGAATTTGTATTTGTATCTGAATAACCATCCTTTTAAGCTTATAAATGGGTCTCCTTTTGATGAGCTACTAAGTATGCAGCTGTTGCCTGAGCTATATGAACTTCCTCATTAGGCTGATGAACTTCAAAGCAATGGGGGTTCTTTCCAAGTATGAAGGGAGGACACACAATACATTTCAACTGAAGTTAAGGGTAAAAAGTACTTTTTTTTTTTTTTTTTTGAACATAATGTTCCAAATAATTAATTTCTTTTTCAACTAAAAGAATGTTGGGGTTTCTTTTTTTCTCTAGCAAGCAGCTCTTTTCCCTTGCCATTTCTAATCTGTAAAATTAAGTTTTACTGGAGTGAAGGTCTTTATTGACCTCATGTGTACCTGATTTTCCTCTTTGGAGTTCAAAATAGGTACAAAGCCTACAGATAAATTCTGGCCACATTTTACTGCAGAGAGATATTTAGCAGTATCTCCTCAGTTCTTTAATTTTCATGCTTCTAGATTCCATTTTCCTATGGTTTAATCATAGTCTGCACAAGTCCTACTGGGTATGTGTGATTTAGATGAGATATCTGTTTAGTTTTATTAGAGGTAACATGTAAAAGATTTTCTATAGAAAGCCTCTTATTTTATGTTTTAATAAATCTCATTCGGGAGACAGATTGTCTTATTGATTTTAACATTTAGGAAAGATAATTCTAATTGGAGCCTTGAGTCTAGGAATGCAGCTTAATTCTTTGGCAAAAGTTGGATTGAGTGGGCTGTAATGTGGTTGACTCAAAGTTATTTTGTGTTTCTGTCCAGATGCAATGAAGGACCCAGCAGAGTAGATTTTCACTTGGTAGAATTCTGCACTGTGGTGAAGACAACCTCATTTTTTTTTTTTTTCGATGACTAATAAGAGGTTGAGAGAATAAGGCTTTCAGATAACCTCTGGAAATGTAGCATTGCTTTTCTCAGGTGTTAGGTCATGGAAAATGGGGAATAATGAGAAAAGGAAGGAACCACAGTATGCTCCAGGTGCTGCTGGTGAGAGAGTGTTATGGAAGGTTCATAACATAACAGAGACCTCTAACATGAGTGGGTGGTTTTTCCTTCTATTTCTATGGGGTTTGATGTGAAACTGGTATAAATAAAGATTAAAGGGCTGGACACTGACTTGCTCAGTGGGGGTAGCTGAGTTGTTCTACCTTGGAACAAGGACTATTTGCCAGTGAGGGCAGATTCTCTGAGGTCAACTCCACACAGGCTGGGGCTGCTGTACTTGTGCAGGCACCTGGACATGTAGGCTGGTCCTTGGAGGTGCCTGTCCCTTGTAATCTAAGGCATGGGATGACCTATTTACCAGCTCTTCCTTCTAATGCTTTGACGTGAGCTGTACCATGTGTATGGTGGGAGGAGGAAGCCTGCAAATAAGGGTCACTTATTGTGTTATGTATGTATTATGTATTATAATGAAGATGATTTCCTATGAGGTATTGTTTTCTCATGGGATTTTCAGGCAGTGAAGGTACTAAAAATTCCTCTGTTTTTATGAATTAGGTTGTTAAACTCATAGTCTGGGCTTCCCACCTGAAAGAAACTACAGTTTTTGAGGTCAGGGGCATGACATGACATTTACTTTGCATTTCTTGACTTTGGGTTACTCACTACCATGCAGTTTGATGTACTTGGACATTACTTACCTCTGTGTGATAGGGGATCCTTACTCCAAGCACTGAAAAGATAACATGAATTGAAGTCTGAAAAAAGAAATTTTTGCAGGCTACAGAAGCTGGCATTTTTTGTTAACTTATTTTTTTACCCCCAAGAAGGGAGAAAAAAAATGTATTTCATAAGTGTGCATGACTGCTTACAGTTTTGGCAGTAGAGCACAGAGTCTACCATCCCCCAGGTAAAATAATTTGCTTTCTTTTTGCTTATGGACACACTAAAAATGAAGCATTTTGCAAGAAGCCAGTGCAACACATTGTAGATGATATGCTTTGTAGTTTGGTGAAATCATTTTATGGGCTATGGCGTGACTTTACAGAACTCAGTGGAGTATCAGCATTATATATATGTGCATAATAGAATGTCAGTGGCTTTAAGATGAGGGAGAAGTCATCCTCTATTGAGGTTGTAGCTATTTTAATCAAAACTCTATGGTTTTTATAAAAGTCAGGTTCTTGGTGTGCTTTTCTGCAGTGGGGAAAGGCCAAGAGAAGTGATGTTCAGATTGAAGTTGTACCTGGGAAAGCCAGCAGTGTACAAGAAACTCATTTTATTACTTCTTCTCCTCGCTGTTACTTTTCCTTTTCTATTGCTTGTGCTCCAGTTCTTGTGAACTGTTCTGGACCGAACTTGATGTTTATTGCAGAGGAAGTTGCCATAACTCTGAATAGCCATTACACATTTCATAGATGCAGAAACAAGAAGTAATTGTTTCACAAAGTCTGCTGGAGAGAAGTGGATCACAAAGAGAAGATGTGTATTGACCAAATGGTGTGATGTGGACATTAGTTATTCCTCAGATTTTCTGTGGGACGGCAGTTCAGGCTGAATAGGTGATTTATCATCAGCTGAACAATCAGTAATGTTGCCTTGCTGAGATGGCTCTGAGTTAGTGCTGTTGGAGATGTTCCATCCCGAAGGCTATGCCAAATCTTCAGAATAACTGAAGTACTAGAAGTATGTGAAATCCCACAGCTCTGCTAGTCCTGGTAACAGGAAGCAGGATTTTTCCCAGAGGAAACAAAGCTGAGTGAATGNTTTTCGATGACTAATAAGAGGTTGAGAGAATAAGGCTTTCAGATAACCTCTGGAAATGTAGCATTGCTTTTCTCAGGTGGTAGGTCATGGAAAATGGGGAATAATGAGAAAAGGAAGGAACCACAGTATGCTCCAGGTGCTGCTGGTGAGAGAGTGTTATGGAAGGTTTATAACATAACAGAGACCTCTAACATGAGTGGGTGGTTTTTCCTTCTATTTCTATGGAGTTTGATGTGAAACTGGTATAAATAAAGATTAAAGGGCTGGACACTGACTTGCTCAGTGGGGGTAGCTGAATTGTTCTACCTTGGAACAAGGACTATTTGCCAGTGAGGGCAGATTCTCTGAGGTCAACTCCACACAGGCTGGGGCTGCTGTACTTGTGCAGGCACCTGGACATGTAGGCTGGTCCTTGGAGGTGCCTGTCCCTTATAATCTAAGGCATGGGATGACCTATTTACCAACTCTTCCTTCTAATGCTTTGACGTGAGCTGTACCATGTGTATGGTGGGAGGAGGAAGCCTGCAAATAAGGGTCACTTATTGTGTTATGTATGTATTATGTATTATAATGAAGATGATTTCCTATGAGGTATTGTTTTCTCGTGGGATTTTCAGGCAGTGAAGGTACTAAAAATTCCTCTGTTTTTATGAATTAGGTTGTTAAACTCATAGTCTGGGCTTCCCACCTGAAAGAAACTACAGTTTTTGAGGTCAGGGGCATGACATGACATTTACTTTGCATTTCTTGACTTTGGGTTACTCACTACCATGCAATTTGATGTACTTGGACATTACTTACCTCTGTGTGATAGGGGATCCTTACTCCAAGCACTAAAAAGATAACATGAATTGAAGTCTGAAAAAAGAAATTTTTGCAGGCTACAGAAGCTGGCATTTTTTGTTAACTTATTTTTTTACCCCCAAGAAGGGAGAAAAAAAATGTATTTCATAAGTGTGCATGACTGCTTACAGTTTTGGCAGTAGAGCACAGAGTCTACCATCCCCCAGGTAAAATAATTTGCTTTCTTTTTGCTTATGGACACACTAAAAATGAAGCATTTTGCAAGAAGCCAGTGCAACACATTGTAGATGATATGCTTTGTAGTTTGGTGAAATCATTTTATGGGCTATGGCGTGACTTTATAGAACTCAGTGGAGTATCAGCATTATATATATGTGCATAATAGAATGTCAGTGGCTTTAAGATGAGGGAGAAGTCATCCTCTATTGAGGTTGTAGCTATTTTAATCAAAACTCTATGGTTTTTATAAAAGTCAGGTTCTTGGTGTGCTTTTCTGCAATGGGGAAAGGCCAAGAGAAGTGATGTTCAGATTGAAGTTGTACCTGGGAAAGCCAGCAGTGTACAAGAAACTCATTTTATTACTTCTTCTCCTCGCTGTTACTTTTCCTTTTCTATTGCTTGTGCTCCAGTTCTTGTGAACTGTTCTGGACCGAACTTGATGTTTATTGCAGAGGAAGTTGCCATAACTCTGAATAACCATTACACATTTCATAGATGCAGAAACAAGAAGTAATTGTTTCACAAAGTCTGCTGGAGAGAAGTGGATCACAAAGAGAAAATGTGTATTGACCAAATGGTGTGATGTGGACATTAGTTATTCCTCAGATTTTCTGTGGGACGGCAGTTCAGGCTGAATAGGTGATTTATCATCAGCTGAACAATCAGTAATGTTGCCTTGCTGAGATGGCTCTGAGTTAGTGCTGTTGGAGATGTTCCATCCCGAAGGCTATGCCAAATCTTCAGAATA
>NW_020955295.1:196214-341289 GCF_003031625.1 Empidonax traillii | reverse complement strand
AGAAGATGTGTATTGACCAAATGGTGTGATGTGGACATTAGTTATTCCTCAGATTTTCTGTGGGACGGCAGTTCAGGCTGAATAGGTGATTTATCATCAGCTGAACAATCAGTAATGTTGCCTTGCTGAGATGGCTCTGAGTTAGTGCTGTTGGAGATGTTCCATCCCGAAGGCTATGCCAAATCTTCAGAATAACTGAAGTACTAGAAGTATGTGAAATCCCACAGCTCTGCTAGTCCTGGTAACAGGAAGCAGGATTTTTCCCAGAGGAAACAAAGCTGAGTGAATGGCATGCATGTTTCCTGTACAAATTCCTTACAGTTTAGGTTGCCTGAGTAAGCACAGAAGGTCTGTGTTTGAAATCCTCACACTGATGTATTACCACTTTGAGAATTCCTCCCTTCCATCTACTCAGTGCTCTGCACATTGTGGGGATCTTGGGTGTGTCTGCAGATACCAGGAAGATGGCAGTGATGTAAGACTGATGCAAAGGACTGAGGTGGAGAAATTGGAATGAAATACCTGCATCGGTACAGTGTCCTAATTAGTTCATGAAACAGCACAGTGTACAATTTTTACTTCCTTAGTTTAGTTAAGGGCTGGTTTTAATTAACAAATTCAGCCATTATATAAACTGAAATGATGCATAGAGAGGAGACAACATGAGTGTTCTCAGTTCATGGGAGCGTTCTCTGTATTACTTGCAGAACTGGAGCTCATTATATTGTTTACCTCTGGAAGTCATCCTTCCTGTATTTTTTTTTCTCAAGAGGCAGCTTCTCTATGACTGTGTTGACTGGAGTATTAAGATATGAAAAGGTAATCCTGTAACAGTTGGGATTCAGTAGCTGTACAGCAAAAGGAGGAAAAAAACCATCCTACTATGCTCAGAGAACAGCCCAAACCCTATAATTAAGATAACATTTCATTTGACAACTGAGCAGGAGCCAGACCTTCAGTCATTTTGGAGCTGGTATACTGCCACCAATTATTTTAAATCTCCTCAGTTGCCAGATATTGTTGCTCTTCTGCTGCCTGGCAGGGCACCAGTGATGCTGATCTATGATCCAACCAAATAGGAAGAATAAATTAACAGCAGTGTAACTGGTACATTCTCAATCCACCAAAATTAACTAAAAGTGCAAGAAGGAGTGGCATAGGATAATGACTGTGCCTGCAGGGTAGACCATATTTAAGATACTCTTTACTGAATGAGAATGTTGGAAGGTTTTCATGACAATGAGATTAAACTAGTTCTAATATTTAAAGCTAATATTTTAAAAAGATATTAAATTTGTATTTTATTCATGCTATTAAGAGCATACCTTGAGTTTTCCAACTCAAAGAGCAACATTTCCTGACCAAATTTCTGATTTATGCTGAATTTTTACGTATTGCTGCCATTTATTGTTGAGCATACAAGACCAGGTATATCACTCTTTTGGAAAATTGTTTGGGGTACAAATCTTGCAGATTTTTCTGCAACTGAGGTAGTATTCTTGTACTCTGTGATATGTGCTTAACAACTACTGGTGGTTCTTAGGTAAGCCTCTGTCACAGCTTCTAAATTTCTTTCTAACATCTCTTAGATTTGATTATCTTAATGCTCAACCCTCCTGTTCCCCTGTCTCTGCATTTGCTTCTTTTCCTTTAGTTTGAATCAGTGTCAGATGTTTCCTGTAATGGATTGCAGACTGATTTCATTGTCCATTGTTCTTTCTCTGCTAGTAATTAATATGGTACATGAGCTGTGAGCTGGTTGACTCTTTTCCTTACTGTGAATTATAAATATGAAGTCCTTAACATAAGCACATTTTGTCCTAATTCGTGAAGTTGTTTTCTGGAGAAAAGTGAAGTGTAAATTTTTAAATAACAACAATAAAAGCAGATGGAAATCTTATCTTCAGAGTTCTAAAGGGAGCCCTATGTAGGAATCTAATTGAATTTCATGTAAAAGGAGAATGTTTTGGTCCTTTTATTTAAATTAAATGGATTGGTATTCCCAGAACAAAACATTTCATTATGGCTTTGTCCCCTGCAGTTAAATAACTCATCTCATCTAGGTTTTGTACATTTAGATAGTGCATTCTGATTTTTGTTTTTTTTTTCTTTTCTATTGGTTTTGGAGACACTGACTCATTCTTTTGATAGTAAATGTTCTTAAAAAGGAGAAAAAATGCAAGTATCTTATTTGAAGGCGTTATTTTTAAATATATGAATCATAATCATCTTACTGATGGATGATGAGAGAGCTGGTGTCATTGGGATTAAATACAGAGTTAAACCACGTACAGAGGGACTTGTTGCTTCAATGTACGATCACGTTGTCCTTCCCTGCATCCTTATTTGGAGTGGCACTGCCTTTCAAGCTAAATACATAAAGTAGCACTAACAAGTTTTCACAGCTCTGCTTTAGGGTACTGGAAGGTTTATTTATATGTTATATCTCAGAATCTTCCATCTGAAGCTGGAGCCCTGCCATCTGTGGTTAACTGCGCATTAAGGGGATTGCTGCCAATACAAGCGTACAAGATGACAAGTACGATCAGTTGGGAATTATCTGCTGGAAATAAGGCAGAGGCACATCTTGGACGTAACTAGAGCCCTGGATTAAAGGAAGGTGTTAAGTTTCTGTGGCTTACATGGCTGTTCCTCAATACTTCCCCACTTTAAGCGCTCCAGCTCTCAAAGGAGGTTTTCCCACATCCCCTTCCTCCAGCTACGTAATTGCCAAGGAAGTGGAGCTTTGCTCTGTTTTGGAGAGTTAGTTCACAGATGTAGCAGTGAAAAGAATACCTTCTAAAACTGGACATATCCTGGCATGCAGAGAAGATAAGTAATATGGTTTTATGTCATCCTGCATTCAAATCAAAGAGATTGTGGCTGAAGGACATTGTAAGGGACTGGACTTGGCAAAGCTGCCAACGTGTTGGAAGTCTGTGGACACCTTTGCCAACAGACAATTATTTAATACAATTTCTTGTAGAAGCACAATGTTTTTGTTGGGTTTTTTTGTTTGTTTGGTTGGGTTTTTTTGTTTTTGCTTTTTTATTTATTTAAATGAAAGGCTTTGGTATGCCCAGAAGAAAGTGCTTCATTATTGCTTTGCCCTTTGCAGTCAAATAACTCCTCCATTTTTTTGTGTGTTTAGGTAGTGTACTCTCATATTTTTAACTCCACAAGAGCACAGAGGCCTCTCATTTCAATGAGACATGCAGAGCATGGTTAGACATTTACCAGTGCAGGTCACAGCATTTCACTGAGAAGATTTTCAGGACCTTAATATACATGTAGGTATCAAAATCTCTGTGGCTGCTGGTGGAAATATCCTAAGTAAATAAAATTGATATAGGAAACAGGAGGCAAAAGGCCACTAGTTTGATCTAAGTTGTTTAAACACAATGTGTAGTTACCCATCTTAGTCATATGATTTTTGGGCTCAAGTAAAACTTCAGTATACAAGTATGGGATGTAATTCTATATAGTCATGAAATGAAGAGACTCAAAAAATCAAAAAACCCCATGATTTATGGTTTCCATCAGTGTTGGCATGTCTAGTATAAATTCATTGTTTCTTGATTTCTTCCTCAAGGGTAATAGAAATTGGCTGCTAGAAACCAATAAGGTAACAACACTCTAACTTAAAAAATAAAATTTCTGTTGAGCAATTTAAAACTATAGCATAGAAGAATGAATATCCAAAGTTCTGCACATGAAAATTAACCATAGCAACGCATCAAGCAACTAAATATTGGTATTGATGGAGAATTGTAGATTTGCCAGTTGAGAAAGGAAAAAAGGTTCTGAGCTTAAACCAAAACACCTGCATTTGAATGAAAACTATTAACATTTTCTGTGTGGGAGGGATATGGGAAAAGACATCTTAGTTTTGCTTGCAGATTAATTTTTCAAATGAGAAAGGGCAAGTTTCATTAGAAATGATCTCCCTGTGTTTCTGAAGATGAGGTAGAGGAAAAGGCAATTTATGGTTGACATTCGTTTGAGTTTGCTTTTCTTATATGTGCAGCAGTCATTTAAGTAGAGTTCTGGGAACGTGTATGGAAAATATATTAGTTTGTGACTCCCATGCATTGAATTACTACATGACCTCTCCTTTGCTTTTACTGCTCTGCTGCAGAAGATATAGAACATCTGAGGATGTCTTCCCCCACACCCCCCAATTTACATGTCAATAAACCAGTATTATACACAGAGGAAGAATGAAGGAACACAGAAGTTAATTAATCTTAAGATTACACAGGGCTGAAATGTAATTTTAGAAACTGCCCTGGGTTTCCTGGGTAATTCCATTATCCTGGGAAGAACAAAGAAGTCCTAGTACTTCTCTGCTTTAGCATTTCATATCAGTGAGGAATAAGTCGTTTCCTGTCTTTGAGCAGCCAGGTCCCAGGCATGCAGTCAAGCTGGCTCCTGGCAGAGAGCTGTGCTCTGTTCCACCCTGCCTGCCCTCAGTGACAAGGCACAGAGCAGTGGTGCTTTTATTTCCCTTCCTGCAGTGGGCAGGGCTGCAGCCACAGCATCCCAGGGCTGACCATTTCTGTGCTGAAGCAGCAGTGAGGTTGCAATACCACGGTGTGTCTTCTCCTCTGGCCCCCTGAAGTGTTCCTGATGTGCCACAGGGGATATGTGGCTTGTCCCCAAAGACCAGGGGCCACGGTGAACACCTCCCATGTAAACATCTCCCCTTCCACATTACAGACAGGGGAGGTTATTTTCATACCTTTGTGAACGAATAATGATTCTATTCTCTGCTCAATCAAAGTGGCCTCTGCCATTGCTGCATACACAGAAGCTGCCCTAGAGGGTGATTATTCAGAATAGAACCTTTATTTGTGCCTCCCCATTACTCACAGGAGGGTCTGGACTCCTGGATTCTGTTCCTTAAACTTGCATGGTAGAAAATGAAAAGTTGCATGTTTCCCACCAAGGAGCAGAATGTGACAACCACCAAATATAATCCCTTGCTCTAAGAGGGACAGTCCTGTCGTGTTCATGGCATTGGTTTAATTGGCAGTGGATTTCAGGTGCACAGTTTATGTAAAAGGAATGAAAGGAAAACCAAGGCTCAAAAAAGATTGTTGGAACAAAGCTCTACTTTTTCTGTGTGTAATAAGGATGCCCCTTGTTAAAAACAGAGGCTTGTGAAGACCATTTTGTCTGTGATGGTGAACAGGGAGAAGAAATGAAGACTTTTTGCCAACTTATTAGAGAGAAGCTCACTAATGATAAACTATGATAATTTTTTTTTTTTAACTATACCTTTTAAAGGAAGAAATATTAGCAAAAGCACAGGCTCGTCATATGGGAGGAGATGTTTTCTTTTAGCTGAGAACTCCTTTTTCCAAAGCTGTACATCAAGGGAGTTTTCACTTCAAAGCTGTCTACACTAAAGAATAGTAACATTTAATGAAACTGATAGTTAGAACCTCAACTATCACATCATAAGCAAGTTGATATAATAGTGCCTGCAACTATTGCACATCCTCTTTGATTTGTTTCACTTTTGATCTTTACCACATTCTGGACTAGCAGAGCTTTGTTCAACCTTGCAGAATTTTTTTTTTTTTTAAATTAACTAATATACCAATGAAAATACATTAACAATTTCTCATTATCTTTACATGATCATTATTTGGGCTCAATTAGAAAAGACATGGATAATAACTGATCAGCTATCTGGGAAAATCAAGCCTTACTCAAGAGAAAGAGATCAAGGCTACATTTTTAAATAAAATAAATTCTTGTCCTTTAAATATTGCAATTAATTGCATGATAGGCTGGCTGTGCTGCAAATTTCCCTGTACTGTTTTTAAGTTACATAGAAATTCAAAATGCTATTGCTTTTCAGGTTTGAAAATGGACTTTATAAGTATAAATTTAAAAGCGATTATATGTTTTGGGCTTGCTTGAAGATTGGACATACAAATTGAATTTACAAATTTCAGATATCTTCCATATTGGTACCTGCATTTCTTCTTAGCCAAGTATTGCACTGGCTCAGTTTATTGTTTCAAATAATATGTGGGAGTGGGCAGAATCCTGTATCTTTTTTCTGAGAGCAAAAATGCAAAGTCATCTTGATGATCTGAAGATTTTGCTGGCTTATGTCATTATTTATTAAGAAAAACAAATCTTTGGAAAAGATATTTCTCCAATCAACTCTTCCAAATTCTTCTAAATAATATTTTTTTTTTTATTTTATTCCACTGAGAAGGAGAGGAACTCTGACAATCAGTTTTGCTCCTGATATATGGTCTATCTGGAGGAATACCCTTTCCCAGAGGGCTCACATGTGTGAATGCACATGTGAATTATGAAAGGAAGGCTTATCTCCACAGTGATCAATTCCTAGGTCTGGGCTTCCAACACAGCTGGTTTTTCTCACAAAAAGAGATTTGTCTTGTCGAGGAAAACAAGCCTTAGATTAAATTCTTGAATATTGACTTCCAAAGAGAGTAAACCCCATATATTTACAGTATTTATTAGCTGAAGAAGAGTCAATCAGTGTTTTGTTAAAAAGAAGCAATGTGAATCAGTAGTAGTAGAACAGAAGCCAGAGAGTCTTTTAATTTTAATATTTTCAATAATCTTCCAAGCACTGAATTTACTGAATCCCCAGAGAGTTTGTGACACTTCTGTTTCCTTTCTTTTATTCTCATGTTCTCATCCCTAGTAAAAGGCATATTTTTGAGTTTTCTTAAGGGGAAAAGGGAACAACAACTAGAACCCAAAACAACCCAACTCTTGAAAATGGTTTTGCAGAGCTTTAGAATTGCATTGGTAATCTTTATGTAAATCACATTACAATACTGGATTTACATAAAAATACAGAAAGTCCTCCAGGGTGCGAGTGTATTATGAACACATCTGCCACCAGAGACAGTCAGCAGATACAGAAATGAGTTTGGCTTGTGGAGTTACTGAAGATTAGCAGAGTCCCACCAGCTGAACTCAAGGTGATACATTTCACTCCTTTTACCTTGATAAGTCTTCTGGTGATAAGAGGAGACCACTCTGTTCTATACTGGGCTGCCAGTTTAGGAAAGTTGCAGCTGGAATACCTAAGCAGCCAAATTTCAGCTCAGGCAGGGGCTCGATCTATTCCCAGCTTAGAGGAAGACTTTTATTTTCTTAGGATATTGGGCAAAAAGCTGCTTAAGATGATTAAGGGATGGGAGCACCTCACGTGCAGAAAGGCTGAGAGAGATGGGACTGTTTATCCTGGAGAATAGAGGACTCAGGGGATTTCTTGAATGTGTGGAAATATCTGAAGGGAGGGTGTAGAGAAAACAGAGCAGACTCCTCTCGGTGATGTCCAGTGACAGGACAAGAGGTGATGGGCACAGAGTGAACCACAGGAATATAAAGCACTCTTTTTCATTGGAGAAGACTGAGTGCTGAAGAGTGCTTGGAACAATATGTTTAAAATGCCACTGTGAGAGAAAGCACCTTACTGTTGAGTCATTAAGGCAGTGGTCCACTAGCAACCTTTTTGCTACTCCTGTTTTCCCATTGCTTAGGGAGCTCTACTTCCACGTCATGAAACAGTACAGCCATTATCCATGAGATAATGAGATCATCCCACCTGACTCAGGAGCCATGCAGTCAGTTTATCACAGGAGGTGTGTAGCTTCATCTGGCTGCTAATAAATGGCTCTCTTGGCAGGGATGAGTAGGCTGAAGGGAGCTCAGTTCATCTCTCTACTCTGAAAGATGTATTCACGATTCCCCTAATTTAAATAATGGGGAGCAACGTTTAAATAATGTTGCAGCTTGTGATAACATTCTCTGGATTCAGTGGTGTATCTTTCATTTAGATGTGGATTTGAACACTCCACTGTTGTTCACAGTAGATCTGGTTGAAGCCACTGAAAATGGATTAAAAAATCAGCTTCTCAGCAGTTGGATCTGATAATAACTCTTCTCTGTACAAGATTCTGACAAGTGAGTCGGCAATTTGAGACCTGACTATTGCATAGTTATAAAAGGAATTGTTTAAACTATAAAGGGATACACTTAACCAAGTAAAAACTTTCTTTAGAACGACAACTTTATTTGTTTCACTCTAAAGTTCATTTTCAGTTTGGAAAAACTTATACTATTTTTCCATAAGTATGTATTGTTTCAGCAACAGATTAAAGGGAATCAGCTCATTGACTGTAAACACCTCATTTATTTGAAGTAATTATGTGAAAAATTTATTCCAGGAAGAATATTTGGTATAAAATGAGTCAGTACTATGCCCTAATGTTTCTGTATAAATGAGGCTTTGTCTCAATAAATTAAAGCCTGTAAAACCATAATCTTAATAAACTTTACAAATTACTTTGCTCATGACTGTTAAACTGGAATTGTTATCCACTCCAGAGGGAAATAACTGTTTTCATACTTGTTTATTTCTGACTATCACAGTAATTGTGAGGCATTCTCTTTGATCCATTATACAGTTGTATATAGAAAAAAATACAAGCCATTTTGTGTTATAATTGAATAACTTTGGAAACCAGATATTCAATCTTCAAACATTAATAAATGAATTCACACATAAACATTCAAATAATTCTAGAATAAAAGGAGAAGAATATTGTGAGTTTATTCTTGTTTTTTGTAAGTTAGTCCCTGCTCAACAAGGTTTTCAGCTATTCCTGAATAGGAACTTTGTGCATGGCCTGATGAAATAAATGAGCTTTCATGGCCATTCAGCAAGCCACTTATGCATTACTGTAATACTGAGTTTGTTAACAGGTCCTTTAAAATAACCATGATAAAATGCAACTTTCATTCTTTCTAGCTATGGGAGGCAGAGTATTGAAAGGCAGATCTGCATCATGATTTTGTGGCTTTTGACTTTTATTCCTCCCAGAGCTTTCTAATTCTCCTTTACCCTAATTTATTCCCTAGATCTAGATTGCAAAACCAACCAGAAACTCTGCTTTCCCTGTACATCCCTCTGCAAGTTTTAGTTTTCTAGGCTTGTTTTCAAATTGACTGACTCTGGGAAGTTTTATGAGTATAAATTATGATAAAAATGGACTTAATTAAAAAAAAGTTAATGTAGAAATTTTTAAATGTAATTATGCAATTAATTGTTTTCATAACTGTGATTAGAATTCTATAACACATTTAAGAGTCAACGAAGCATTTCCTAAGAGGATTTCAAAGGTGCAAATTAAGTCTTTTTATGTAAAGAGTAGTTAAAGGAAAATTAATAATTGAATGTGTTTCTGGTGAGTTTCTGAGGGCATTCATACAAAACCTTGTGTTTTTATTTTTATCAATGATTTTTGGAGGAAATGTAGAAAGCCTGCTTATTAAATTTGCCATTTAGAGGTGGTAAGAATTAAAATTATATTGGTTAGGGTATGGTGATGCAGTATTCTGAATTGTGTGCAGAGGAGAGCCCACTCAGAAAGCTTTGGATCTGTGCCTATGGTCTAATAATTCAGGTAATCTCTGTGGTGTGGAATAGATTATTCTAAAAACTGATTAATCTGCAAAGTATTTCATGGTTATGGGGTGCAAGGAATTGATGGTGAGTTAAACTGTGGGATGATGTGCTAAAATGAAGCTGATGAAATTCTTGTTCAGGAAAAGGAAGTAAACACTAAGCTCTCTGGAGAGAAAAGTTTAGCATTTTTTCCTCTGGGTTCCCACTTGTGAAGTATTTGATAGTGAGTAAACAAAAGGGCCACAAAAATACTTGAAAAAGCAGAACTTACATCAGAGAGATTTTAAGATCTTCCTTTCTTAAACTTACCAGAAAGCAGACTGAAATGAAGCATTATTTTAATGCATGAGAAACTTGATGAAAAAAAAAAAAATGCTTAGCTCTAAAGGGCCCTTTAATTCTGCAAGGAGAGATGCATACAAATGGAATATTTTACTTTTTACATTGCTTTGAGGGTGGTGAACACTTGGAATAAACTAACAAAGGACAAAATGGAGCCTTCATTCCTTGTGGTATGTAAGAAAAAAGTGAATGCATCTCTGGAATGGATCCTGAACCAAAGTTAAGCATTTAGGCTGAATACAGAGGTATTAAGCTTGTGATATCCTGGAACTCATTCCAAGTGTTCTAGTGGTTCCTGTGATTTGAATTTGACAAGTCTATAAATTTCCACTATAGTTCATGAAACCTCAACTCGTCAGAAGTATCTTGATTAGCAGAAACAAAGGGAAGAGACATCAGAAGGACAAGCAGGGATGGGACAGTGGAACAAAGGAGGATCTTAAGAATGATGTATCTGCACATGGAGACACTAAGGAAGCAGTTTTGGAATGACATAGTACTGTTTAGGGTTTACCTGAAGTAGCTTCATGAAGAGAAAAACAATGGCCATTTAATCCAGACTTGTGCCAGTGCAGTCTTGTTCTCTGAATTACTGCATGTTTTCTAGTCCTTTTTCTTGTTTTGTAATGGATCTTAAAAATTAGGGAAGCTGAGATAATCATTGGTACTTCACCTATCACAACGTCATTGGGCTGAGCATTACCCTGCAGTGGTGGGTCATTGTACTCTTAAATGGAGAGGCTTTGTATTGTAATGGAAGTTAATTGTTAATAAGGCTGTGAGAGAACTGCCAGAGTAAATTTCTAAAATACCCTGGGCTGCAATTGCACATTTTCAGATATCTCAATATTTCTGTGTGAAAGGGATCATTAATTCCCCATTTATAGAATAAGTGGACTGCTCAGGGCTGTGCAAAATCCAGAAGCTACCTGTGATTAAACACAATTTCAGGTTTTACCTCAAAGTTTGTCTTTTAGGGCCAAGGATTTCATGTGTAGGGACGTTGAGAATTCTTTAAGCCACTGGTCTATGTCCAGAAAGTGATATGGAAGTAGGTGAGTTTGCTTTAAATCCCTTGGATATATGAAATAAAATAAGATGTTTGATCAGCATGACTAGTGGGAGGGGATGCAGCCACAGTCTGTGAAGGCAGATTAGTCTTTTTCCTTTTGAGTTTTTTGTGTGATTCAGGCATATGACATGATCATCATTTAGAATATTAAAGAGCTAGATAGTATTTTAAGTCCAAATTAGAACATTTTGCAAAGCTGTTATGGCCAGCTGACTTAAGTGTTTTGCTGCTTTATATCTGCAGTAACGGGGCAAATATACCAAGAGCTGTTAGAAATTGATGTTCTCTTTTTGTTACAAAAAATATGGCATATAAAGTCATAAATTAAGAAACATAATAAATAATTGAGAAGATCCTAATTTAAAAACATCTTTTTTTTTTTTTTTTTTCAAAATTTCTCTTATGGTATCTCTAAAACCCAGCCCAGAAGTAGATCAAATACATAATCCTAGCTTTTAGAAGCATTACCTAATCAAGACTGCAAGTAATGAATTGTGAGGTCATTTCAGGGGAGTTTAAATTGTGAATGTAGACTGGAGCTAAACTTGGCAGAAGTGTAAAGCAAGTATGATAAAAAGTTACATGAACTTATTATTCAGCTTCCAGCTGTCATAAAGAAGTTGTAGTCCTGCTGGTTAAAAACACTCTGTGTGACTATGGATTTGATGTAAAAATGATTTAGCATCTGTGGGTTTATTCAGACTTTCTTTTTTACTGCGCTCTTTTACTGCATCAGACGAACTTTATCTATTGATGCTTTCTTTACTCCAGCTATCTTTTAGGGGAAATAAATTAATTTTTTTTAGCACCTTAATCTATTAGCTTCTTTACATTGTGAATTTTAATGGATTGTGGTCATGCCTCATTTACAATTTTGAGAGTTGTCTTAAAAGCAAAACATTCTATGTAAAGGTTTTGTGAATAAGAAACTATTTGGGTGCTTGTTTTTTTTTTTTTTTTTTTTTTTTTTTTTTTTTTTTTTTTTTTTTTTTTTTTTTTTTTTTTTTTTTTTTTTTTTTTTTTTTTTTTTTTTTTTTTTTTTTTTTTTTTTTTTTGTTTTTTTGTTGGTTTTTTTTGTTTGTTTGTTTGTTTTGGTTTTTTTTCACTGTGAAATTCTAGTTTGTAGTCCTCTAAGATCTATGGCAAACTTCTAACAGGATAGATTGATTTTCAGTGTTGAAGAGTGTGGTAGGCACCCACTTTGCATTTATAGCCAATGAAAGAAGACCATCAGTTCTTCCTTAAATTATTATTTTAAATATTTGTTAGAAGAAATGAGACAGAGGCTTCCATATTCTGTCAAAATTTAAAACTAGGACTTAAACTGCCCATTTAATTAGGTGGCACTTTGCCCCCTTACACTCTTTAAGTCTTGTCCTTTACACTTATGACAGGTACAGATATATTTATGGCATTCAATTATAGGTGAAGGGACAAGTTCCTGCCATAACCATAATGTCACAGTATAGTTGACGTGGAAATTAATGATAATGAGAGATACTTTGTTTCTTGTTATTTATTAGTAGAGGAATGTTTTACTTCAAAGATTGTTCTACACTTGAGAAATATTCAGTGCAAAATGCTGAAGCAGTCATGACACCCAAGTGAGAATGTGAAGATTTATCTTGGCATATGGTGATGGAAAGAAGGCGATATGTTGTGACAAATATCGTAATTTGACAGTTAAAATAAATACACTGTCAGACAAAAATGGTATGGTTGATGAAAATTATGTGCTGTGTTCTTTCCCTCTAGTTTTTCCTCTTTGAGTAACACACAAACATTTATGACATTGGTAATCTGGAACTGCTGTAGACTCTTTGAGTGAGAACTGACGGCACGGCATCTCACATTAGAGCACTGCATTTTCTGGATTTTATTTCCAGAAAGAATACTGCAGCATTTCACAGCAGGCATTTCACATTTCACAGCACCAGTGTGACTATTACTCACAAGTGAATCATGAAGGTTATCACCAACGACTAAAAAGACGGAACCACGGGAAGATCTTCCAGGTCCAAGAGCCCACAAAGTTGTTTGTCCTTTCTTTTTTCTGTCCCTTTGGTAGAAAGGAGAAGGGGCTCACAGGAGGCCTGAAAGCACTCAAACCTTCAAAAGAAGTTAATTTTATGTGCAACTGAAAAGTCCTGAAAAAGTGTCTGGTCGGGGACAAACCACCCCGACGCTCAAGCCCTTTCATTAAGGGTAGAATGTTGTGCCAGAGATCCTGCGTGTGCCAGCTGGGCTGCTGGAAGTGCAGCCCTTCCAAGGAGAGCCAGAGGTCTGGGATCAACCCTGTGGGGAGGGCTAATGAGCCCAGGCTGCTGCTGAGCTGGACCAGGCAGAGGAGGAGCTGCCTTGGAAGTGTTTGGTCGAGGCTTGCTCGGATGTCCCTTTGCTGAGCTCTCTGTACTTGCTCTGGCGCTCAGGGAGCTTCGTGGAGAAACACCTTTGATATGGAGACGTGATTATTAAGTGGTACAAATTATTTCTTGGCAAATGTGTTGATTTATTCAGACTGAGGATCTGACTCATAACATCTGTTCTGTTCACCTCTGTTATTCCCTTGCATTTCTGTTCCTATTGATTGTGTAAAAAAAAAAAATTGGAATAGTTTGTAAGGAAATGCAGAAAGACACATTTTTTGTTAGATACAACATTTTTTCCCTTAGAGTAATTAGATATTGGAGTGTGCAGTGGCCAGCTGCTACTGTACTTTGATGAATATTTTGCTTTTCTGCCAGGAAAAAGATCTGAATACATTAAACAATACATTAAATGCAGCATAATACAACTTCCCTCTTATTTAGTTTATTGTACAGTTCTTATCAATATAAAGGTATTTGCTTCTCAAATCTCTGTAATTATAGAAATGAGATGAATAAATGAGAAATAAATCCACTAGTCTTAAATTTAGATTTGACCCAAGGCTTGTCTCTTTTGCTGTTACCAAATGTCACTAAACTGCAACATATTTTGAAAGTTTCAGGGGACTTCTCAGTCAGTAACTGCACCTCACTGCCCAGCATAGGCCAATATAGTTTTTCATTATATTAGATAATTATCCAGAAGTTTAAAGAATCATGGCTGTACTATTTTTCAGACCTGAGTCTGACTGATTTAGTTTCTTTTTGTGTGGGAGCTGTTCCTTTGATCATCCTTTCCTGTTCTCTGTAGGTTTTTTTCTGTTCTGATGCTTCCCTTCACTAAAGGAAGGAAGAGGGATGGAACCACCCACACTATTTAGGTTGCGAGCTTATTATGGATTTATTGAGTTTCCTGGTAATGGTTTCATTAGTGACTTCAGTGGCATCACTGTGGCTGAGAACCTTTTAAAATGAAGTTTCCAGCAGGTTTTTAACTTAATCTTGAGAGTTTTCCACTCCCTAAATGTCATTTTTGAGCTGTCCCTCTAAAAAAAATTGGAAAAGTTGTAATTTTCCATGGAGTGAGAGGTGTTAAAAGTCTCTGAGAAAGGTTGCCAGAGCTTAGTAGTACTTCCTGCAAATGAGTATCATCACTTGAAGATCTCAGGTTGCCTATGTCTTCCTCTTCTAATGACTTGTCAATGAAGTCCATGTTCTTGAACTGAAATGTAGAGGGGAAAAAATCAAATATTACTCAGAAAGTCTTTGCCTTTTCCAACCTCTTCAGTTTCCCTAGCTGGAATAGAAGAAATTAGTGTAGCAATCAAGATTTGTCCTTTGCAGAATGTTTAATAATGTGTTTTTGTCAGAGTCTTCAAGAAACCTGGACAGATCAGCACCAAAACAGCACAGGTTTAGGTTTGTGCAGAATATTTCATTTCAGTTGTATAAAATTCATATAAATTTTAGTTTTAAGAAGTGCATGATATCAATATCAAATTCTCTATATGACTGTTGCATCTGCAGAATGGGAATACAGAAGGCTCATTTTAATAAGAGACTGGCCAATGCAATATTTGGTTAGGTTCATTGCAGTTATTTCTATTCCTTTAACATATTGGTAACCATTTAAACAACCCAACAACAACAAAAGAAAAGAACAACTGAGCCAGAATCAACCAGCCTAAATTCCATATCTCTGACCCTACCATCTTTGGTTGGGTTGTGCCGTGGATTTCACTTATAATTATGCAGTAATCTGAGTTTAACAAAATAATAAGCACAAGGTCAGCATTCATCTGGCAGAGATTTCTGCACCTGAAGGCTATTGCCTAGAACAGCCACCTCCTGTGGCTGGAAAGCACTGCTGATGGCAATGGTATTACCTCTGCTAACAACGAGCCTGTAACATCTGGCCTAAAGAAAGCCGGTGAGCTTGTTTGCTTGTTCACTTGTTCTGTCCAGCTGCTCGAGGCTTTTGAACCTGTGGGTTGCTTTTTTCTTGAATTTGTCTGCCTTTTCTGCCTCCCTGTGCCATGCTGTGTCCCCTGGCTTAGCTTGCAAACAGCCCTGGGGTTTGTTTGACTGCATTTCCTTTGTTGTATCTGGTTGCTCCTGAAACAGCCAAACATCTGCAAATAGCTTGTTTGCTTGTTTATGGAAAGCAACCAGACAACTGAGGTTCATCACACTGTATGCAGAGCAGACAGTTTTCTGAATGCATTCTTCTTGTAGATATATATGTATATATATCTACATACCTTTATGGGTACTTTTTTCAATGAAGTGTATTTAGGCCCATGTGCTTTAATTGAAAGCAGATGGCTTTTCTGAGCAAGCAGGATAGACAAAATCTCTTGGAGTGTGGAAGCAGAATGGTGCCTCAAGATATATATGAGGTAAATATCTCCTTGTCTGTCTCCGGGTGTACAGAACAGTGAGAGAAAGCAAGGAGCTGTTCCCCAGCCGTGTCACAGCAATAACCCTGTGATCTCAAGGAAATGAATCGTCTCCTGGTGGGAACTAACCTGCTAGTTCTATGTTTGGGTCTGTTTCTCATAAAATTTTGAGATGTCTAAAACAAAGGGAACAGGGACCTTCTGAGAAC
This sequence comes from Empidonax traillii, assembly GCF_003031625.1. Taxonomy (NCBI): domain Eukaryota; kingdom Metazoa; phylum Chordata; class Aves; order Passeriformes; family Tyrannidae; genus Empidonax; species Empidonax traillii. Next base: position 325,432 of record NW_020955295.1, on the reverse strand, counting down.
ACACATTACCTTAAGCTGTGCCTTCCCAGCACTGTCACCTCTCGGGACAATCTGCTGTTCGTGAGCACTCATGTCTTCCCAGCAGAGAAGATGGGGCTGCCTTTCCATGACCCAGAACAAGGCTCTCTTTTACAGATAATCTTGAGAACAAAGTAGGTCGTCTCTTGGGGCTCCTTTCTGCCATTTATCACCCTGTGATGAAAGGAGGAAAGAGTTAGCCCTGCTTTTGGCTTTTACCCTTGTGCAGTCTGACAGGGACACTGTTATTCTGATGGGATAACGTGGTCTTGCCAGCACAAAGTCATCTGTGCTGTGCTGCAACCTTGTGTGTAGTGGGCTGGACATGCAAGAACTATCATGCTTGGGCCACATTTAGAAGGAGGAATCAAGAAAATTAGTGGGGCTCCTGATGTTGCTTTGTAGGTTGTATGTGGACCACAGGTAGCTCATTGAAGGTCTCTTTTAATTCACGAGATCTTAAACTGTAGTGTCTGAACTATTAAGCAAAAGGATGATGCATTTCATAATAACAGGGGCTTTAGATCATAGAAGACAGGGTATGTTATCTCACTTCTCTAGGAAAGCAACAGAATATCTTGCAGACAAGACAGAAAACTGATTGCTTTTGTTTGAGGGAGAGGATAAAACTTCTTTATCAGGGTTGAGGCTGCAAGGCAGAGTGAGAGCCTATATGCTGGAGCAGAGGTCTTGGTAAGTCTCCATTTTTGGAGACTTTTATAGTGGAGAGCCTGTTAATCCAGCGGGCTCCTTGAGTGAGCACTGCTTCCTAACCTCACCATCCTTATAGCCTGTGTTTTGCTGAATTAAGTCAGTGTCTTCTCTTTGACATACAGCTGCTGCTTCTCAGGGCACAGCAGGTGAGTCTTGATGGTAATATTTAACTGACTGCTTTATTCCTACGTTCAGCATGTTGCTTAGAAACAGGATCTGCATGTGGGAGGAAGTGCATTCTGGTAGGAACTCAAAAGTTGGTCTTCTTTCAGAATACAATTAGAGAAAAATATGCCTTGCCCATTTAGGGAACTTTACTTCCTCATAAACTCTTCACTGAATGTCTGATGCAGAGTTGTGGTCTTGCTCACAGGTTGACTTGTGTTCTTAAAGAAGAAATGCAGCTCCATCAAACACTTTGTAGTTCATATATTCTAAATAATTCTGAAAATTGTTTTCTGATTGAATGACACTCAGGCCATATCTTTTCTGGTGCTTTTAATGTCTTTTGTCTGTGTCCCTTTTGCTAGATCAGCAAACTGTGAACCCTGAATGTTGGAGCTCTAGTGCATTACTTGGACAGAGCAGAGGCCAAGCATGTTTGTGTTGTCCTTAATCTGAAATTGTCTGTCTAAAGCTGAAAATGAACTTTGTGGGACTTTGCAACCACTTCACCCAGCTGTACAAATGTAAGCAGATTCTTAAATAGATTGATTTATAAAATTAAGCTTTTCTAGAGTCATCTGAACAAGTAGCACCTGCTCAGAGTAAGGCTTGAAACCTGTTAGATTATTTCAGGTTTTTTTATGTAGATCATTACTATTCTTAATATCTTAAACCACATAAATCTAGATCTCTAACAGAGGAGCTAAAGTCATGTGATAAAAGCTGTGGCTCTCTCCAAAACTCTGCAATTGCCATTGAGCTCAGCTGTGCAGATCTAGCTTAGAAAAATTATTTGCTGAAATCTGACAGTTTGATTTATGCAGGGAGCTGGCTTTGAATGAAGCAGCAGAATAGTTCTTGGTTTATTGGGGTAGAAGGTATTTAAAGGGCAATTTGCCAAAGGAAGTCTGTATATGTCTGGTGACACTGTTTTTGGCACTGGGCCATTTGCCCTGATGAATTTGCAGTAAGCTGTCCAGTCTGTCACCTGCAGCTCCAGGAACTTGCCCTGAGGTCCCATATCTCATTCCTGTCCTTCTGATGAGTGGAGGAACTGCTGCTTTTGCTGCTGCCAAATCCAGTTGGGCTGAACAGTTTATGAGTGAAGGTTATGAGGAAGTAACCCTGGTGCCAGAGATACCCCGTTCTAGAGCAGAATACTGGGCTTGCTTCAGAGCCTCTGTCATCTGCTTTGCCATTTGCCTGGCACTGGTACAGCTGATCTATTTAATGACCAATTAAAGGTGCTGATTGTGCCTGAAGATCCTTCCATGTGCTGTCCTCATCCACTCTTTTCCAAAGAACTATGGTTTTCAGATGATCCAAATGTAACACAGACTCCGTGATACAGAGTGGAACGGCAAGAAGAGGAGTTCTGTGTCTAGACCTACAGGGAGCAAGGATGAGGGAGAGTGTTTAGTGGGTACAGCTTCAGATTTTAGAACAGTGGAGACTGCAGTAGGGCTGGAGTTTAATATGGAATTAGCCAAGTCAGCTGGACTGGAGGTGGACTCTGGAGGGTTTGGGGTGACTGTGGAGATGCAAGCACACTCCGATACCTGATTGCAATGGGAAGATACAGAGTTATGTGAGCTGGTACATCTCCATTAGGTGAATGGGGCGAAAAATCTTAAGTAATGAGACCAATTGTAGTGCAGATCCTGCTGGCAGCCACTCGGTTGCTGTGGTAACCACTGTGAGATATTTTTTTTTTTGAATATTTATGCTGTGTTAAAGGAGTTTGGGTAACCTAAAGATAACATGGATTACTCTATTGTGTAAAAGTCCCTTTGGTGGGAGATGAGACTGATTGTTCAGGAAAAACTTACCTGATGCTGTCTCATTTTTCCTATGATTGGTGAAAAAATGATGAGAAATTGGCACTTGTGTAGCCTGGGGAGTGGGATGAGGTAGTGGTGGTGTTTGGGGTTTGTCAGAAAAACCTAGTTCACAGTTCCACTTTTTTCTCTTCCCAATGCCTTTTTTTGTTGGTGCATTAAGCTTTTGATATCAATGTTCAGTCCTCACAGGATGATTCTTTTTAAGGCAGGGGATGCTTCTGTGAAATCGAATTAGGTAGGAGATGTGTGCATCACCATGATTGTGCTGCTGTGGGTGGAACCTGGCTGGAGAAAACTTAACAGGAGCTGTGAAGGCCTAAGGGCATCCATCTGTGTTCTGGTAATGGATTTTTCTTTTGGCATTTTTGTCTTGGCCACATTGCAGGAGCTTTGACAACATACACCTTGTAAAGGCTTCTGTTTTCCCAAGTGCAGTGTCAGCAAATACCTTGTACAGCTTCTTGTTCCCAGAAGCTCAGGGAATGGGAAGGTACTTGGCTGTTCTGTCCTCATCTCTCTGAACTGTTTCTCCTCCCTGCAGATTCCAGCTTCTCATTCAGCACAGCAAGGAGCAGTAAAGAGCAGCCCCTTTCCTCAGAGAGTTATTGAGAAAATGGGAAGTTCTATTGTATGTTTTTGAAGCTCTTTTCAAAATAAGACAAACCAAACAAAAAAAAAAAACCAACAAATAAAACCCCAAACCAAACTCCTCTCAGCTCAAGATCAGAAATATAAAATTAGCAGGAATTTAAATATGGGGAAAAGGATTTTTTTTTTTCTTAGAGAAATCACCTCAAAAATACTTATTTATGACACGCAGTCATTTACCTGAAGACTTGACTTATACTGCATGGATTTAGGACTCAGAAGTTTCTCCCTTCACCATGAGATAAGAATCATAGAATTGTTTAGGCAGGAAAAAAAACTTCTAAGAGTGTCAGGTTCAACCAAGGACACAGAAGCATTCATTTCTGTTGTGCTTTTCTCTTGAATATACTCTTGGCCATGACACAGATGCAGACAGTTGGGGATTATGAGTTTCAGCCTTTTGTTTTGTTGACAGGTGTTGACTCTGGGGGTTTGCCAGTCCTCACTGAGTGAGACTTCCTTCTCCTGTGCTAAAAAGCTGGCAAGCGGCAGGAACTACTCTTACATTTTTTTCAGGATGTTCAGGATTCCTCCTGAGCTGTGACTTACCCACTGCTGGGAGACTAGTCTGGTTAGCTGACATATTGTTGGTATTCCTTTCAATAACTGCAGTCTGTGCTGGGGAGGCTGGGGAGGTAGTGATGTCCATGTAGGGAGATGAATATTTACATCTAATTCCTCAGCAGAGCTGGGGACAGTTTTGACACATTGTACTTACTGGGCCCAAAACCACAGCTACTTGAACTCTAAGTTCAAATTCAGCAGGTCTCCAGTTCCAGGAGCTATAGGAGCAAAATGCTCTTCTCTTTAATCTTCTTTAAATGCTTTCTGAAATACACACGATGGAATTATCTGCGCTGCAAAGTCTTGTGCTTATAACTCAGCCAGAAGACTGCAAAAATGGTCTTCTTAGGACCCAGGGAAACCTTTGCTTCTGCCCCAGCTCTGTCTCCAAGTCACACTGGTACCAAGCCATCAGCACAGAATATTTTTGCAAGCACCTACTGATGGTGGTAACCTCACATTTGAATGTTGAGGTCAGATGTCTGACTCTCTAAAGGGTCAAGGTATATGCAGCTGCCAGAATTTTGCCATTCAGATGTGGTTTAAGTGGTATTTGCAGAACAAATTTCTTTCTGAGGGTGTTTAATCATCAGTTTCCCAATCTTTATGACTGTTCCTGTAGCTTTTACTTAAAATGTTTTCATTTTTTTTTCAAATACTCTCATGTAACTACAGATTAAGAGTTTTATTTGCTGGTTGTATTCACACTGGTTCTGCTTCAAAACAATCCCTTTTCCACTGGAAAAATGTATTACTTGGTGATAATAATTAAATAGAAGGAAGACTATGGCATTGACAAAAGCTATAAGATATGTAAATAAAACTGAGATTTCTTCTCCCATCTTCTGTCTGGGGATGCCAAATAACAAAAGGGTCATGAGGAATAATATTTTACTTTAGATTGAACAGTAAACCAGAGATAACTTAGATACTCTGAAAGAATTGAATGAAGTTTATCTTCAGCTATAGCAGGAGATCTCTGTCCCATGCTAATATTTTAATTTAGGTAATTCCTTTCTGCCTTTTCTATGGAAGGTGCCCTTGGTGTTCAGTTATTATTTCAAGGTATTCTTATGTGATTACCTCTTCTGTAGGAGCTTTATTTTCCTGGTAGGTGCAATGACTCAGGTTTATCAACAGAAAATGTGAATAATAGATAAAGGTACAGAAGTACATGTTCAGTTTGGAAACAGTATCTCCCTAGGAAGTCAAAAGTTGTTTGATTGGACTTAGAATAATGCCACAAATGCTGCATGGTGGGTTTGTTTTCTTTTTTCATGGGGGTACATTAATTGAGTGAATTTCTCTCTTGAGTGAATAATTTCCTTTAGAATGTACTGCTTTTAAGTGTGGAAAAACTGCACCCACAATTTTAGAAGAGTAACTGGTCTGTGTTCTGTTTATGGTACTCTGTGATACAGAGATGTGTTACAATTATATTTCTGGAAGACTTGGGAGATAGACCTAATTTCTTACTTCCCTTTTCTTAACAGCAAAACAGCTAAAATGTTAAGCAGTAGCAATATATAACGAAACCTAAAGGAACTGCAACCCTCACATCACTTATTACTGCAGTATTTATAAAATAATTTACCGGAGTTAAGTTTCCAATTCCAGCCTCATGGAGAAAACAAGGTTTATCGTAGGCAAACAGATGGTTTCCTGAAATTATTATCGTTTTCTCTGTTCAAAAGACCAGGGTAATAGGATATCAGCAATCCCTAGTGAGGTGAGTCTGTGACCATGAAGTTTATGCACAGGAAATTCACAGGCTCTGCTCATCTTTACTAAAGAAGAGATTTCATCTCTACACTAGAAATATAAATAAAGAATTAGAGGGGCGTGAGGAAATTCTTTCAGGCCTCTGGGTTTTGGTTTGAAGAGGGAAAGTAGGAACTCAGTTGAAAAAACTGTTTTGAATTAATAATTCCCAGAGAATGTTCATCTGCAGTTGAGCTTCTTGGATGAAACAAACTATACAATTTTAATTAATTTCCCACCTGTAAATTAAATCATTGATCTTTTATGGTAATTTTTCTTATGGGAAATTTTGTATTGCTGATATACCTCCACTGATGATTTATATATGTCACAGAAGGGAAACTGCACATTAGAAGTGCAGGGTATGATTGTAGCAATGAGTCTTATTTAGTCTTGTGGGATTGGAGACATGCTAATGGAGTTTTAACATAAAATCTGGTGCATAATCTGATTTAAATCCCAATTCAGCTGCTTTTGAAGTAGTTGTTACATCTCTTCATTGAGCATCCTTTTGTAACTAAACTTTCTTTATAAAAAAGGTGAGCTAATGACTGAGGAATGAAAATAATCATCCAAATTAATAAAGTAGTTATGCATATTTGAGCTGTCATTTAGCTGTGATTCTTTCTCCCAGGTGAATGTATGACAGGGACAATGGATTCACCATGCCTGACTTCAGATAAATGGAGCTGTAATTACAGCTATATCTCAGTTCTCTGGACTTTATTTTCAGTGGAGGCACATCTTGACTTTAAATTCCTTTGGCCTGTTGCACTTCATAGTACTTTGAATCATACTTAGAAGTCTCTGTCATTTTATTAACCATAAAGATGTCTGTGCTACTGGCTTGGAAGGTTTTTTTGCAAACATTGGGCAGAGTAAATGGTTTGCAGTTTTTTATTCTGAGTTTTTGGCAACGGATGGAGTTTAATAGAAGACAAAAAAGAAGAAAACTACCTCAATTTTTTTTTTCCCCAGGTTTTCCTGGATCTTCTGCCCTGGATGCTTTCTAATATTCTAAAACACTACATTTCTGTACATACCACAGGAAAATTATGAAAAGTACACGTAATATGTGCACTAGGTATTTTTCTTCCTAACACTTCCACTTTTCATACCATTTATTTTCAACATTTCATTAGAAGTACTAATACCAGGAGAACATCAGTGCCGTTGAACTGTGGCAGCAATTTTGTTTCTACTGTGAGCTGGAGAGAGTTTGTGTGTGAAAACACTATGAGTAAATGGTGTATGGGAACATATGAGTTACAGAACTCTGGGAAGGTATCACGTGAATGGGTAGGTGTTAATAAGGAATCTTCTGGCTCACTGGAGTATTTCACAGTCAATAATGATCAAATAATTATGAATTAAGATGAGAACAGTTGGAAAATCAGAGGTTTGGTAAATGCTAGCAGTTTTTTTTGCATTTCATTTTTGCTGTTGGTCTGATGGATTGCCTGTCAATTCGGATAAGTTATTAGACCAGGAATAACAAAGCAGTGAAGTAATATCTGGAAAGGGATAGAAATATCTTAATCTCATTACAGTGTGCACAGCTTGGCCACTTTTCAAAGTGCTGGGAGAAGCCTGGCACCCATCTTCCTTGCATTTGGGACTGCCCCTGCCTGAGCCATGTTGTTACCAATCCCTCTTGTCTGGTTGTGTACCTTACTACTTCTGATACTGCTGGATTTGTCTTATGTCCAGGGAATGATGATTAATAAGCTGATGAATTAGGAGCACCTGTGTAAAACTGGGTCTCTCCCAGTCTTCCTGTCATCTACCTGCTTCTGTGCCCCAGATCTTCAGGTGCTCCCATTTTCTGCCTTTGGTTCTCTTCTGGCTTGTGGTCTGACCCAGGAGGGAAGTGCTGCAAAATGAGTCCTTCAGCCTTGTAAACTCAAAATGTAAAGCTCCAGAAGTCTTAGCTGCCATCTATGAACTCAAACCACCATGAGGGTATATTGGGTGTGCAGAGAAGTAACAACCTTTTGATGGTGTTTGCCAGCTGAATACCCAGCTCTTCTCCTAAATTCCAGATGGATTTACTAGCTAAGTATAGCCTTTTTGTCAGATCCCTCAGTGCAGAGCCACTGACCATATCTGATACCCAACAAAATATGAGGGTTTATTCCATTTTATTTGTATGAAAGCATTCTTTATTTATAGAACCATGAGTAGAGGTAGAGATGGATGTAGAGGGAGATGCCCATACCACTTAGCTGGAAGGATTCTGCAGTGGGAGTCTTTAAATCCTTCTTTCTGAAGCCTTTATCTTTCTTGGGCTAATTAAGCCATAGTTGATACTGAGTGAGAATATGTGCCTTTAGTTTATTGATCAGAGGTTCTTCCTAAGAGATGGAATACATCAGTTTCTTTCAAAATATTTATGCATTTCTACAAATATGTGACTAGAGCCTGGAACTGATGTCTCTCTGGTAAGCACTATAACCACCAGGGTATTCAGTAATTCTAACTGTTATAATAATTAGGATGTGTCCCAAAGAGAATCAGTTACAGGAAGAGGGATCGACAGATTCCTACCTGAGTATTCCCAGCTGGCTGATGCAGATGATTCTTTGATCAATAAGTTCACCTTTGTGAATATCAATGCATACGCAAATTGAATATTTGCACCCTGAGTTAGTGCTGTTGTGGCAGGGTGCCTAAAATCTTTTTGCTCAGCAAAGAAAATTCATTCCCTAGGCTTGAATTTAATTCTCTTTTGGTTGTTCTACGCTGGGCATTTAAGGTGATCAGACTTGTAGCTGATCTGCTGTTTCCATGAGACACAACTGGAGTGAAAATGCTCTCAATAGAAAGTGCCTGAGTGGAGAGTGAAAGGCCTTAATATCTTACAAACACCTTGAGATGCTGATAATATTTCAGGAAAACTCTGCAGGAGAAAATTCCTGGAATTTTTGCCTCCAGTTCTCCCATTATCAAAAGTAGCCCTTTCCTGAAGTATTTTTCAATATTTTCAAGAGTGTTTGATGAATTTTTTTTTTATCAAAAACCTGGAGTATTACTCTTTGTCTTCCAGTAGAAAGTTATTAATAATAGACCTGTTATACAACCTGAATTTTTATGTTCAATGCTCCACATATTAGAGCAGTGAACAATATAGGAAAAGAATATATAAGTGCTTAAAAAACTGCAAAAGGCACTCAGAATTAATGATTTGAATATTTGTTTTCATTTGAAACTCATAATTTTGCTGGGGCAAAAAAAAAAATTGTTTGATATTTCCACAGCTTTTATTAATTACAGCCTTCTGCACTTTACTGGGAATGTCTCAGCTGTGGCTGTGCAGTGAACATCCATTTCCTTATCCAGCTTGACGCTGCTGATAGCTCTTGTAATTCATTCTCTTGATTATGTTTGGCAACTGATAATTTGCCAGTAGCTGGCATATCAGAATGAGAGTTTCTGACGAGCATTCGCACCGTTAAACTCTCATGACATGACTCAATTAGAGGGAATTACCTGAGTGTTACCCCTACTTGTTTTCCCTCGAAGGGGAGTATAAAATAAACTGAGTGTCCATCCTATTAAAACAGGAAAAGAAGCAAACAGCCTCAGGCTCGATGGAGATGGAATTTGGAAAAAGAAGCAAGTTAGTCCTTTGGCTCTCATGCTGATCTGTCTCTTAATGAGACAGGATATAAATTGAGAGGCTTATTGAGACATGACAGGAAAATATTTTTTCACAGTCTTACCTATAACCTGATAAATACTTCATTTCTATTTATAATCAGAGAGTATCTGCTGGCATTTGTTCACATGTGCATTTTTGTCCCCTCATAAAAGCCTTTGCTATTCCTTCAGTTCACATACAATGTTTTGACATGTGCACGACAAAAACCTGTAACAAAAATAAGCACGTGGTGAATTCCAACAGCTGAGAACTTGAACTGTGCAATCTCAACCAGTGACTGAATGGTGCTGCCTCTTCTGCCAGTTGGCAACCTCGTGGAAGAAGCTTTTCACATTATAAACAAAACAACACCAATCCAATGGAAACCCCAAAGCCAACCAAACTAAAAAAAAAAAAAAAATCTGACCCCCACCAAAACCCAAACCCAAAACCGTCTGCACAGTGTGGAGAACTGCAAAGGTGAACTTGGGGAGTATTTCTGACAGAACAGCACACAAATGTGTTCATTTGTGCTGCACAGTAGGTGGTATGTGTGGTAGAAAAGAAGAATGAGCTAAGTAGTGAACTAAATAAAGCTGTCACCAGCTTTCATTTGTATGAAGATATTTTTTGCCAGACAATTTTTATCACACAGAATCTGCCTATTGTCAGCTTGCAAAGCGTTATGGGATTCTGTCCAAGACATGTCAATGTTAATTGACTTTCTGTATTTGCTGCATTAATTGATAATAACCAAGAGAATTTTGGGAGCAGGAAATACAATTATGAGAACTGTACTGAGAACATATTAAGAAAAGTTGTAGTTGTTAAAATTCTGGGTAACTTTGGGGAAATATTTTTCTGAAAGGGTAGATACCGCTGTGTTTTACTTAGGATTTCATGTTTGTGTTCAAATGATTATGAACTGCTTTATAATCTTCTCAGCACAGAAATGTTTAAAGTCAATAACATTGCTCCAGTAGAGTGAGAGTTTTCTAGCAGAGAATTACCCTATGAGATGTTTGTGTACTAGACAAAAGGCAGCCCGTGTCTTTGTTTCCTCATTTAGTGTATCTTTAGGTCTATAACCCACATCTTTTGGGGTTAACAGAAGCAAAAGTTTATACAATGTGGTATAATCTTGTTGACATTGTTCTTTTATAACCTCTGTGACTGACAGGAGTGAAGCTGACAATCATTTAACCCTTGCTCTTTTTTATCTCTTAAGGCTTTTACATGAATTTTCATTTACAGCTCACCAGTGACTAATGATTGAATGGAACCTATTGTTTATTGAAATCTGACCCTTCTTTTTAGATCCACAGAAATGTAGAAATAATTAAATATTAATAGTAGAATCAAAAATACCCTCATGAATAAACATGATTTCCTGAAAACATCAAAATTTCCCCTGACCTTGTTGTATCATATTCCTTTTAAAATTTTTATTGTTTTGTTTTCAGAAGCAGTGCTCAGATGCTCCTGGGTTGGTAATGGTAGAATTGCTAATGGTCCATGACATGTGTTACCATGACATCAGGATGTTTTAAAGGCTTTTTATAATTACAGTGCTTTCAAGTCCCATATATTTGTCTGAGACTACCTGGCAGTGATGTAGCCTAAACAGATTGTTTGCAAGTCCTGAAAATGTTGAGAAAAGGGTGCACTTTTATTTAAGCCACAGATCTTTGTAACAGGAAAATGATTGTAGCACATGTTGTGGGAAAGGTAATTCGCCTTTGACTAGAAATTCGAATGAGCAAAGACTGTAGTTGTCAGCTTAAACTACAATAGGTGGGAGAATCTGTAGGTACTTGTTTGAGTGATTAAAATGCAAAACCAGAAGGGACAAGAAATTCCCTGAGTAGCAGCAGAGCTGTACTTCCCATGTGGATTCCTTGTAGTCAGTGAAATTACAGATTTTTTTTTTTTTTAAAACATCACCAAAATGTGCTTGTGGTATCTTTTGTATTTTTTTTTTTAAACTTTAAGCAATGTACCATACATTTGGTGAGATATTTAGACATAAAGTAGAGGATTTTGATGTTTCTCATTACAATTAGTTCTTATTTTGGATTAAAATCATAGTTTTTAATGTCAGAATTGTTTGCAGGACTAAATTTGATTTTTCTGGTCGACCATTTCAAATGGGCTGAAGCAGAACTTTCATGATCAGATGGTAATGGCTTTCTTTATAGTATGTAAAAATCTCTTGATTTCACTTTCATTTGCTGAAGTGACTATTTTCAGACCTTGATTGAACCAGCCTGATCCAATTATACACTACTCCTCCTCCTTTGGATCATTCCCATTTGTATATAACTCTTAATCAGAGTGCTTTCTTTTTTCTTTTTGATTTGAATAGCTTCTGTTGCTGACTCTGACTTTACTAGGCAGGGAATCACATGTCTGCAATACTTGATGAGCAAGTTTCAAACTCTGTAGCTTGTCACTCTATTTTTTGGTTGCAGGAGACAGCTCTGGAAATTCTGTTAATTGGTTTACTAAATTTTTTTTACTGTTTTTTACTAAAAAAAAAGTAACTTTTGCAGTTCATGTAGGTGTTATGTTAGTGTCAATGAGAAACTATGTTCTACCTAAAAGGTGGGGTGACCCTCAGACTTGTATGTGAGAAATATTACCCACCTTGTTCTGAACTTTCTTACGCTTTCAAAATCAGAGGGGATCATTGAACACTGGGAGAGGAAAACTTTGGTTGATATTCTAAGAGAGCTCTAGGATGAAGGGTGCTGTGTCTGTCACCTAGCCGGAAATTACTTTCCTGGCATCAGGAGCAGAATTTGTCAAGAACTTGTTGACAAATAGGAGTCGTTTTGTTGCACGTCAGAGATGCCATCTGAGCGAGACCAGGAAGTTTTAATTTTTAACAGCACTTCTGATGAGAAGAGTATTTCTAGGCAGGGATAAAATCCTGACAACTTCAAACCATGTAACTCAATGCCTGTCAGTAATCCTGGTATTGAAGGTGTTTGCAGAGAGATTCCTTATGCCTGTCAAGAAACAGTCAGGGAAGGATCAATAGTTAACTACTGGGCTTCCTCTCAGAGAAGTCTGAAAAACAGTGTGACAGTTTAAGACAAAGGAAAACAACCAACAAGATACAAGCAAACATTTGCAGTGTTACTTTGCTGCATTGTTCGAACATGTAATGATCACAATGATCTTCTTGACTCTTACAATGCTTAGAAACCACAGAAGGGAAAACAGACTCCCACGAAACTTCTCTGTCAGAGGGTGGGGTTGGGGAATTGTCTCCCCGAGATTTATTTCTTTTTGTGCAAGTGTGTGATTTTGCATAACATAAAGCTCCACAAATAAGGTCTGTGTATGCAGAAAAAAAATAAATCCACTAAATGACTGTAAGATTTGTAACAAGTCAAATCATTTAAATGCAATATGATCAGAGAAGTGCTGTGTGATGGCACTCAAGATGATCTGCTCCATGACCTTCTCCCTGGCACCAAGGTCAGGCTGACTCACCTGTAGTTCCCTGGATCCTCCTGGCCTTTCTTGTAGATTGGTGCCACATTTGCTGACTTCCAGTCACTTGGGACTTTCCTCTTAGCCAGGGCTGCTGGTAAATCATGGAAAGTGCTTCTGTGAGCTCTTCCACTGCCTCCCTCAGTACCCTTTTCTGTCTGTCTGAGTTTTCTGCAGATGACAATAATAACAAGAACAACAAAAACTATTATGGAGTAGCCAGATATGACACATACTTTTGCATTGTGCATGTGTCCTCTGCAAATAAAGCTACTACAGCTTGTGTATGTGTATACGTGTATGTGTAAAATAAAAAAGAAAAAATTGTTTTGTGATCCAGGAATTTGTTTAAGCTTTGAAGACAATATATGTATTACCACTTAGCCTTGCATTTTGTTTTATTCATGAGTTAGAAGGTGCTACCTGTCGTGATGCCATCATGTACTGTATTTTATTACCATATTGTCACAGTTAAAAATAAGCATATAGTTTACTGTGTCAGCTGCATTCCCACTGGGGTTTCCTTACACTTTCTTGGTTTTCTGACCATCTATTATTTCTATTGTGTGTTGCTATTAATGGCAGCCTTGTTATTCTCGTTTTGTTGAAATACAGAATCCATATCTGGCAGTTTATGGTCAACGTAAACAGGATGTGCAAAATACAGCAGTTCTATTCCCTTTTAACATGTATGGAGGTGCATTCTTATAGCAAGCAATTTTGTGTTAATGCCTGACTAATAACCTGTGGATTCTGTCATTTTCTTTGCTTTTCCCTGTTCCATATGTCGTTTTTGTCACTGCTGAGATTAGTTGTTTTATTTTTGACATCTCTAGTAAAAAAGCACTACATAGCTACAAACAGATTGGGTGTAAATGCACAGGTAGTGCTCCACTGACTAATTCTGCTTACTGGGATTAAAGTGAAATGTCTTTATAAAGTTCACAAGGCACTTAAAGCTATATAATCTTTTTCATTACAGTTGGTCACATTTTACAGTAAAGCTATCAAATATTTAGGTAACAAATTATTAAATACATAGCAAAAATCATATTTTTGTAGGATTAAATGGGATTTTTATTACTTTAGTTACATGATCTCTAAATAGGTATAAAGGGACTGTGCAGCTGCGTTACTGATACTCAGCTCCATAACTTGAAACTTATTTCTGCTTCATTGCTCCAAGTAAAAAAAAAAGGTGCAAGCTCTTCTCAACACAAAACACAGTGAATCACAACAGTTCAAAAGAGAAGGCCCTATCAGGTTTAATGGTTGGATGAGATGGGGAAATACAAGAAGGGAAGGAGTCATTAGAGTGTTCTTGTAGATGGAGAATATAATAATCCCTTCTTTTTTTTTTCTGCTGTGTTTGAGCAGTCTACCCTGACCACTGCAACTGTTTAAATTGCTAAAATATTTGAACAAGTTAATGCTCATCTGAAGTGTAATTAGCAGTTAATTGATAGTGATAATGTGAGTTTATCTTTTGCATCAGCCGTGTTTGTATGAAGGGGCGTGTGCTGGAACACTGCATCTGGCTTTTTAGTCTGTGGAGTAGAGCTGGCGTTCTCCCGAGGTTTGCTTTGAGATCAGGTGTGACACATCTCATCCACAGACTGCAAAACTTTTCTCGCTGCTCATAATCTTTAATATACCGCTTTAGAATAAAATCTGTGTTCTGCAGCTGTTCTGTTGTGTTGGGTACCATAAAGAAGTGCTTCCAGTTGTTGACAACAGCAGAGCTACAACAAGTTCAAGAGCCTTGCAGAATCAAACCTTCATTTCTGCTGGTGGTTGTGCAGGAGTTGGATTCTGTCAGGCATCAGATCAGTAGCTGATATTTGGAATGATGCAGGCAGTGTTCCAGAAAGCAGAGTGACTCATGGTAGTACAATTGTCCTTAATTCCTCCCAGCAGGTAGAAAGCGTGATTCTGTATTTGCATTATATCCTACGACATTAACTGCTGGTCTCCGAGTTGCTGATGTCAAAAGAACCTTTCTACCTGGCCTTGAGCTTCAAGTTTAACTTCATTAAGTGATGTCTTTTTAATAAAATATTTTAAATAAAGTATTCACAGGGAAATCTTTGACAGTTTAGCAGGAAAAATGTAGGTGTAAAAGCTTTTTTGTAGCGCAGACAGTCATGACTGACAGAAGAACGCGGGCGTCTTGACGTGCTGTTCTTGTCACTGTTCCCTGGTGGGTTTAGGGATGTTTTATAGCCTCTGGATACAAAGCATGTAGTAACATCACTAAATGTTAGAGATGAGATAAGCTGGATTACTTTTCAGTGGATCTGATTATTGAAACAAATCCTTTTGGATCCACGCGTAGGATCATATATCTTGTTCTGTCTCGGAACTATTAAAAGTGGTTCTCTGAGGCCTGAAATAGCCTTTAACCAAAGACACCAAGGTAATTTCTGTAATGATTTAAAATAGAACAGAAGTTTGGAGGACTCTGTAGTAATTTATCCAAAACACAGATTTTATAGTAGTTTAATATTTTCTGTGATACCCTTGACCTTAGTAATTTTTATGCATCACCACAGTCAGGTGAGGTCACAGATCTTTTGTGTGGAGTAAGAATTGAGTCTGGTACTTTTTTTTTGCTTGCTCCTCTTATATAACTATTAACCAGCTACATATTTAAATTTACCTTTTAACAAACAATCATAGCAAGTTTAAGAATTTCCAGATCTCTTATTCTAGAGAGATGACGTGAGTTACTCCGATCACCCTCAAATATTAGCACATACCTCCATTGATAGTCCCAATAATATTGGGACTATCTGGGATGTCTGGGGCTGTGCATTGGTCTGGATAGCAAAAAGTTTCTGATTTTGCTGCAGTTTCATTAAAACCTCCCTTCTGGATCCTGTATTGCTCTGCAGAGAAGGGTGCCACTATAAATCATAGAATGATATAATGATTTGGGTTGGAAGGGACTTTAAAGATCCTCTAGTGTGCAAAGTGTCCCCACCTGTGGTTCTAGTTGGAACTAGAAAATAAAATTTTTTTCTGAACATCGTGCACAGGCATGGAAGGAACAAGATCTCATGTTCTGATTTGCAATGATCTAAGGTGCTAAATTACACATCAATTAGGAATCAGAGTTATACCATTATATTCCATCACTGCACAAAAAAACTCCCTACCCCCCAAAACCAGTCACCAAATCCAGCACAGCTCGGATTGTGTGTGACCAGGCTAAGTGTAACTTCTGCTGCAGTGTATCCCTGTTTGGATATTGCTCTTGGATAGTTACCTCATGGGATGTATTCTGGCCTCAAAGCTACAAAAGGTGGCCAAAAAGACCATTTGGTGTGTTAATGATCACTTTGTCTTGTAAATAGTCAGGAACTTCTGTGGGGCTTGTGGGTTTTCAGGTTGTTTTATGGTTTGAGTTTTGGTTTTTTTGGTTTTTTTTTTTTTTTTTTTTTAAACCCCAACTTTACTTGGGCGTAAAAAGTAGACTCGGGGGAAGAATAGATCTTTTTGAGATTTAAATGAATGTCAACAGGGTGAGAAGGGGACCAAATTCAATCATGACACTTACTAGTGTGTTTTCAGGTTTGCTCAACCATAATTAAAAGATTCTAATTGGTTTGCATTAGTTTTGGATGTAAGGCAGAAACTGCACATCTTTTCCACGCTATTTGTAGTGTAGTGATGCCCATAATGTATGTATTTAATTCAGCTTTCAATTGGATATAAGGCCATGCTGGAGAACAATTAGAGGAAGGACTTCTATGAATAAACTAGATTGCTGTTCAGCCTTATATTATTACTTTCTGAAAGGTTTGCAATTACTTCATCGCCTTCATTCAAGCTACCTTTGTAAAGGTCAAAAAAAGAGTGTTTTTTTGGGGGAGGAAGTGTGTCTTTTGGGCTTTTTTGGACAGGAATTTCATCTCAATGACAAATGGCTCTTTTCTGATAGGAAGGAAAAAAAGAAATAATGGTTCTGTGAAAAAGACACCATTCTGAGGCTTTTTTACATCTATGTGTGGTTAGGGGACTAGTAATATGGTTTTATTAAGAATGCAGAGATCCTAGTTTAGGGTCCTCTTCTGCGTTTTCACCAAGCTTAATCTTTCTTGTCAGTCATCTGTAGACAGATGTGGGGATTAACCACTTCATCTAATTAGGCTCCTTGGTTAGTTGTTAAGCTTTTCAGTTGTACCTGCCTCTTTGTGCTCAAGTCTGTGCCCTTGCCAGGCTGTCAATGGCATTGGAGTAACCCAAATTCAGTCTATCTGGGATGTCTGCACACACTGCAAACAGATCCCTTTGCAAAGTGTTGCCCCGAGTTATGTCAGTCTCCTGCTGCTCTTTGTGGGCTGTTCTGCTGCTGCACACAACGTGAATTTTTCAAGCCTCTCACTCATTCAGTCCCTGTCTCTCTCTCTCTCTCTCTCTCTGGCTCATTAGTGTGAGCTCAATTCAAAGCTGGAGGCCAACTTTAGATGTTCCAGATTATCCTTGGGGGAGCCCAGAGAGTTAGATTTCCCTTGGCTGGACTTGACCTTTATGAACTTGCTCTCAGTGCATAAAATTTGGCAAAATATATTCAGTATCAACTTAAACTGCACTTCTACAGGAGTAGCTGACTTATTTATTTAACATTCATACATGAGGCTGTACTTGCAAGGAGTTTATTTCAGCTTAAGTGATTCAGTCTTTCCAGGAATTCAGATATCCTTCATTTGAAGTGGGAGACAGTTTTATTCCCATCTAGTAATTTTTTAACAATTGAATCATCCACTTTTTTCTTGGCAGAAAAAGCTGCCTATTAATATTCTGTCTTTTTTTTTTTTACCACTAGGAACTTTTCAAATAAGGACTGTTCACCTTCATCCTTGAGCAGGAAAAGGAATTTATTAACATAAACCATTGTCATGTGTCACTGAAGAGTTGAGGTGAAGTTAGACATATACAGTACTTATTTCTTCACAGACTGTCCACTTTTACCTCCTTGTGATAGTTTATTGCCTGGACAACTGAAGTGACTTTGTGACTCAGTTGCATGAAGAAGACATCACAACTCTTCAGTACTGAGCCTTTCTCTCAGATTTGCTACATTTAATTTCTTATAGCCTCTCCTGAACAAGGTTCTCATACAGTGATTGAGGTTACTTATATAGTTGTAATTCTATCTCCCAAATTAAATCACTTTTTTAACCATATTGCAGAGTGATTACCTGTATGTGGTGGTAGATATGGTGGGCAATAACCTCCACTGATGGCAGCATGATATCAAGATGATATCCCTTGTCCTTTTGTAGGTAGGACAGCCAACAGGTTCAATTTACAAACACTTATATTTGAATGACTGTATAATAGATATATCTAAACATATTTATTGTACTCATATATTTGGGATCAATATTGGTTCTTTCATACTTTCCTGTTTTATTCATGCTGGTATATGTCAGGCTGGTTAGAAAACATTGAATTATTCCCTTTTAATTTTAAAAGTGTTTTTGGTTGTGTTTTTTTTTTTTTTTTTTTTTTTTTTTTTAGTAAGGATGTGGTGTAAAAGTGTGCTTGGCAATTTCTAGGGAGGGAAAGAGTTGAATTTACAAATACTGGAAATCATTGTACAGTCAAAGAAAAACTATTGTTATTATTCAAGTGAGAGACTTGGCAAAGGAACAGATATTGAGGGCAAAAACATCAGATGATCAATATATGTGCACTGACCTCAGCTGGCTGCTATAATCTATTAGTTTGATGTCTTTTTCTGTTGTGCTGGATTGACTCTGCTTTTTTACACCATCATCAAGGAGGATGCATATTAAAAACCATCCAGACCTGAAGTTTGTGGTGCCCAAATTCCAAAGGTGGTCAAAGAGACACTCCTTTGACTATAAAATGATTTCCAGGATTCATATTGCTAGCTTAGTTTTTTTTTTTTAGTTGCACACTAAAATTAAAGTAGTCTGTGTTCAGACTCAGGAGAGGGAAATAAACTTTCCCAGAACATTTTTCGTTAATATGTAGGGTTTTGATCAACAAAGCTCCAGGGTAATGTGCTGCATATTAAACCATATCTTAACAAGGCCTTAACTTGAAGGAATAAAATCAGACTTAGATAAAGAAAACCTGCTATTGAAAAGGAGTGGAGGCTAGCTGAAAAAAAGTCTGTAAATAGTTGGATCCTTTCACCTGTTCTACTTTAAAATTATGACTAGTCTTCCGCTCCCCTGTTATTTTTCTTTTTATTTACTCTCATATTGATTTATTTAGTCTCTTCTGCAGCCAGAAAGATTTTTTTTTTTTCTTAGCCTTTTGCAGTTGGTGTAGTGGGAATTGAATATGATGAATGAAACAGGTAAGAAATAAGTATTGATTTAGCGTTGTGTTTTCTGTCTGTTTGGCATTCTCTGGAAACATATTACATTATTCTGAGTTAATAATCAATTAGTAATGAGATTTCCGTAATCCAGTAATAGCTGCAATAAAGGACAATTTACAGAGCTGGATATTGTTGGCTATAATAGCCCATGCAGCATTGCTTTTGGCCACCATCAAATATTCCCTGGAATTCATCTTGCTGGTGGAGTAATAAAAACGGTATTGACTATATTTTGTAAATATTACTGCACAAAAATCAACAACCAATCCTGCTTTAAAATAAAC
The DNA here is from genome assembly GCF_003031625.1 of Empidonax traillii. Taxonomy (NCBI): domain Eukaryota; kingdom Metazoa; phylum Chordata; class Aves; order Passeriformes; family Tyrannidae; genus Empidonax; species Empidonax traillii. The sequence continues at coordinate 305,935 of NW_020955295.1, read as the reverse complement.
TAGAAATGCATTGAGTGCAATTAGTTTTCTTCTTTCCTCTTCTTTTTAGAAACTTCAGTAAAATCTAGTAGTAGGTAGGCTAAAAAACAGACTTTGGAAAGCTTTCTGAGAATGGGACAACTTATGTTTGCATGAGTAGAGTAGAAAATTCTGAACTATGCTGAGGTGGAGTTTTGTGATGTCAAGACATGGAAGGCAAAGGAAAATAAAGTTCTTTTCACTTTCAAGACTTCACTAGTAAATTCCTCTCTCAGTCAAGATGATTTAGACCTTCATCTCTCAGGAAAACATCCTAACCCACAGGCTTTCTCCTCCCCCTTCCTTTTGAAATGTTCAGAATACAGAAGAGGATTCAAAATGTATTGAATATAAAAGTAGTTCCTTTGAGGCTGTTTCCACATTTCACAAACTCCAGCAGCTGCAATCAAGGTGCAACTACATTATATTTATTTTCTTTCTCTGTAAGACTGATTTATTTTTATTTAGAAATAACCAATGTTTATTGTTCTATAAGTTAAATATAATTTTATTACTCATTAAGCATTTACAGATTGTGATTTAATTATTAGAAATAACATACACTTGAACAGTCTCAGATTTTCAGTGAAGTCATGACTCCTTACTGCCATGCAGCTTTTTGTTAACTTTAAATTATAGTAATTTTTATGCCTCTTAATTTTTTACATGCCTGTTAGGGGAACCCTGGACTTCCTGATACCCTTACACGTGGTTGGCATTCATTAACTGTAGGCTGAGAGTTTGAATTTTAAGAAGAGATCCTTTACACTTCTCTGTACTATTCTGTTAAATTGTGACTCGAGATGTTGTAACTAGAAATCTTTTCCCCCTGTTCTTTTCCTGTGTAAGAGAATTACTAGACCTGTATCTTGAACCTTTGCTGTTCAGCCTCAGTGAGTTCTGTTATTATTCCAGCACTGAATGAGGTCTTGAAACTAAAGCTTTCTGACACTTTATCCTGCTTTCTTGTATAGCTATTTCATGTCTTCACAGAACATGTTTCAAACTACTGCACTGCAGTATGCTTAATGTTTTTGTCTCCCCAGAAGAACTTACATTTTATTGTCGAGGTGACAATTTCCTGTATGGTCGATTAAATGTTTGTAACTTTACAAGGATTTATTAGGAGATTGGATTACCAGCGAGATGTGCTTGATTTTCCTTATATAGAGTAAGATCTTTGTCAAACACGTTTTACAAATATTTAGTGCTTCAGTTTAGCTGGAAACCAACCAGAGACGCATTCTGCGTAGTTAGGGTCTGCATTTTCTTCCATCCATCACTTATTCCTGGGGAAATCTGAATAGAGTGATAGCTAAGTAGAATTCTTGTGTTCAAGGTGATAGTTACTGAGCTCACCAATAGAAACTCCCTGGAGGCATACACAGATTATAAAGCCACCAACCCTCTGGTGTTCATTCCTGAGCTGAAGTGCTGCAATTACACTACAATTGACCTTAGCCAAAATGCCAAGAAGTGTCCTGACCAAGTCATTTCTCCCTCACTACATTAGTGACAAGTAAAACATATGGGCATTTTCACTGGGTATTCAACCTGCTGTGGATGCTTTTCTAAGCCTAGATGGCTTAGGAAAGGACACACCTTCTGTGTTCTGGGAACGGTGGTTTTCCTTCTCATCTTCTAGAAGTGTTTGGTTTCACAGAAATTAATGGTGTTCCCCAAAATTTTAGGTGCAGGCATTATTTTTAATGGATTCTTTTGGTGACTAGTTTACCCCATGAATTCACAACATGAGAAGAGGAGAGAAGGACTGCAGCGTGGTGGTGGGCAATGGTGACTAGGGACTGGATGTCAACTTGGAGTTGAGTTTGTCAAAGCACATATGCAGCGAATCGTGATCCTATAATCCTAAGATTATTAACACTGTCATATTTTTAAATGGATGCAAAGCTAAGCTATTTGTTGTACCGTTTCAGTGTTGGCAAATTTAAGTCAGGCGCATGAGGATTTTACTGAGATCACATCAAACCTGTTCTCTTTAGGAAGGAAAATTGCTCCAGGCAAATTGATTTAAAGTGCTCTCCAGACAACTGGTACCATTTTGATTTTCAGTACTTATTTATTTAAAAAAAGTTGCCTATAAATCCTAGTTGCATATGTGGTGATGGACCTGCACACACTTGTAATTGCTGGGCATTGGCAGAGTTATCTCTTGGATCTGTGCAGTCCCAGTGGGTGTCATACTCTGCTGCTGGAGTTTTTGATGTTGGTGAATGCACATGTAGGCAGTGACCATTAGCAGGGTTATTAGAGTAGCTGATGTTCTCCCTGCAGAGAGTACCAGCAGTTGCTGAAGGACATTGCAGACCCTTGTACATCCTCTCCTTTCTAAAAATGAGCCTTTTGCAATGGCCAGATGCCCATTACTGCCTTTCTAAACTCAGCTCTGTGTGTGCCTTTGTGAGAAACAGAGACTGCCCAGTTTAGGAGGAGCAGCACAGAACCCAGAACAATCCATTCCTGCAGTACCACCTGAGGAGCACCTCAACTCACCAGCAAATGACAAAAGAGCAAGTGCAGGGATGAGACTGAAGCTCAAAGGATGCATTTTCTTTATAAAACGAGTGTCAGACTGAATTTCCTTGACTTTGTTGACCTTCCTCATAAGCAACAATGTTTAGGATTTGGGAATCTGCCAGTGGAGCTCAATAATACAGAGCACCTGCCCCTTCCCAGTGATGAGCTCTGTGAGCTGTTTCAGCACCAGAAGAAAGGAATAAATTGCAGCTGATAACCACTTCCAAAAACTTGCTTTGGCTTTAGGTATCACCTTTCTATTCCCAGCTTAAGTAACTCATTGGGCCTTCCTTTTTCCCCTTGCCACCTTTTCTCTCTTTTCTAATTTGACACAATGGCCTTTAGTTATGATGGCCTGTTTTTCAGAAAATTAATGCTCCTTAACATGCTTTGAATTTGCTTGGGATAAAGATCTAATTAATCTTAAAATGGCAGGCAAGTATAATGCTAAGGCAAATGGTAAATCTGTGTTTAGGAGTATTGGCTCCTTTGTCTATTGTTGTAACGCATTTCTAATTTATATTTAAAAATTGTGAATTGTTGCTTTGGCCTATTTGTATGCAAATCTATTTCATTTGTTTCCTGATGATTTACACTTGGAATTTGTATGGGATATGCTGTAGGTGAAATTCAGTAGAACTAATTGATACTTTTTCTTTATAAAATTAACTCCATTATTTTCAAGACTGCTAAATGCTGTGACTGCTGTCCTTTTCATACCAGGCTGTGGACTTGATAGTAAATAGAAGCCACATAATGTATTTAAAAGTACAAAGGGTATGGTTTCTAAGGAAAGTTGCTGTATTAAAATGGTAGATCCTTTGCCAATCCAGGCATCTGCCTGTTGGATGTCTGAAGCATTGTTAAAATACTCAAAAGACAGTCATCAGTTTACAGAGCTGAAATGTCAGAAATTAATTTTTATAGCAGTCTTTAGTCCAGATTTGTTCCTTTAAAAAAACACTATTGGATAAGATTCTGGAAGCTTTCGAAGTGTTTCCTATTTATCAGACCCTTGTAGTCTACACTCAGCAAAACACATCAATCTGTGAACAAAAATAAGCCTGTGTATAAGTCGTTTTCTAGACGCAAAACCACTTCAACATATGGACAAATACCTTACTAATATTACAGTTTTATCAGTAATTCAAAGTGCTGGCAAACTGAAACACATTATAAAGCATCTGGCTTGCAGGGGCCTGAATGCAAACTCTATCTTTACCATGGCAGAGCTTGGAGGATTTAGGAATCTGTACCCTTCTGAATTTCTTATCTGATTTTTAGGTTTATAAGTGGAACATGCAAACATTTTCTGCCCACTGGGATGTTTGTAATCCCATTTCTAATAATCAGGTAAAAAAAAAAAAAAAATGTAAGCTGCCTACTTTGAATGCCCTGTTGATAAGCATTTCACCAGGATGATTCAACATTTGCACTGGGCTGAATTATCTGCAGTAGATTTCCTTGTCACAGAAACATTTTGCTTATGAGAAGTCTTTCTGTGCTGCTACACCACTGAAAAATTTTTTTAAATGTTTTTGTGGCTAACAGTGTCCTCCTGCACATGCCCTAACATCCATCACATAAGAAATTATTGCTTTTTTTCAATTTTCCCTGCCTAACTTCCAGTGTGTTCAAAGCTGTATACAACTGTAATACAATAGAAGAATTACTTTAGTACAAATGATCTTTTCAACAGTTTACTCTTGCCCTACATTCATTGGTTTATCGAATGCCTGATAAAAATTATATGCTGCATGTTTGAGAGAAGCAGGAAAAAGGACATAGTTGATCCTTGTCAGTACTTCTCCCTCTTACAAAAACTCTTCAGAGACTCAAGGTGGTTGAAATTTCCTTTTCTTTATGGCTCATTCAATAACATATTTCCATATTTCTAGAAAATACATGGAATTCAAAAGTGTGATGGATGCAGCCCTAGAGCTGAGTCCAATAACCAGCGTTCAGAACTCTGTCTTGTGTACTAGTCAGACTGATTCAAGTTTTAATACAGAACTCCAAACATTGAAAATCAAATCCTTGAGGGACAAAAAAAGATTGCATTCCTCAGTTTGTAATCATTACAACTGCTCATTTCTTGAAATGGGAAGGCCTGGCTTGGAAGGGATTTTTTCTAAATAACTGCAAGCGCAAACTTGATCCGTAACACCCAAATTTTATCAGGAACAAAATTAAAGGATGAAGTGTCTTTTGAATTGGCACACTGAAATTTTGGATTGGCTTCTTTGCTCTCTGGAAAGAGGAGGATCCTTGGCTAAGCTGGAGGTGGCTGAGCAGGTGGCTCCTGATCCAGAATTACTGTTCCAGCTGAGGAGCTGTGCCGTACACTTGGCTGGAACGCCGTCTGGAGGGAGCTGGCAGTTGGAATAACAGCAGAGACAGATAACCTTTTCAGGGGCTTATCAAGGAGACTTTGATGTAGGAGATGGGGGGAAAACACATAAAAGATTTGAAGGGAGATGGCAGCAGAAGAATGTCATTAATCTAGGGTGACAGAGAAGGAGAGGGGAACTGTATGGGGCAAGCTGAGAAAATAGCCTGAATGGTTGATGATTTTTCTGGCTGTTTGAAGAGGAGGCAGATTGTTCTAGAAAGTGCATAAATTTCTGGAAGGGACCTGGAACATCTGAAATGACTTACCTGTCCATGTTTCTCAGTTAATATAAAATAAATCATATCTTGTTTTTCTCCTTATGTTCTCATATTACTAAGTAAGAATTCTTTGTCAACAGCTTGGAAATCTCTTTTTCTCAGGAGGTGGAAAACCCTACTGAATCCTATGCTACCTCAGCATTTTGTTTATGAAGTCTTATCTTTATAAAGCACAATTTAAAAAAAGATCTATCTTATATATATAATAATATAGTAATGCTATTTATTACTTAAAATGCATAATTTGAAAAGATTCCCCAACACATTTGTATGAATTGTTTTAAATATGTTCCATGACCTACTATATAAAAGCCAATACAAATTAAAAGTAAAAAAACCTGTGATTATTGCTTTTAAAATTCAATTTACATCTGTATTTGAAAGGCACATCAGCAACAACACAGGATTCTTAAGCCTGCAAGTGGCAATATAGACATTTCTATTTAATTTAAATCTAGTTTTAAAATATTTCTAAGTAATTTAAGACTTCACAATTGAATGAGTTAGCGTACACACAACAGCACACTCAAGAAGCATATCTGAAGACATCAATCATCATTACTAGTTAATGTCCCGGTTGTAGTGCATAAATAAATGGTTCTATGACTAATAAAGAGAATTTACAGGAAGGAGATACTGTATTTTCTTTAGCAATTATTTATTCATTAGCAAGTCAAACTTTTTAAGCTTCACTGAATAAGAGTAAGAAAGTTGCCAAGGAAAATATGATGAATTGTCTGGAATTGCAACTGCCAGTAAAATGGTAGTAAAAAGTACACTAAGGTCAAGGAAATATCTCTTATGAGGTAGGTCTCATTTCTTCTGTGTTTTTCAGGTATTCTGCAGTCATGACTTTTTCTTCCTTTTGGCTTTTTTTATTTTTAATGGAAATCCCACAAAGATGAAATGAAACCTTCTCTTTTCCTCCTGATATTGAGGACAAAGGCCCCCTAAATACTACACAATACAGTTTTTAGTAGAAAAAGAGTGGTGCACTCTATAGAAGTAAGTACCCACAGGAGACTACAATCAAAAGACAGTATGAACTTGATCAGAAACAAAGGAAAAGGGCCTGTGATTTTTTTTTTTTTTCAGTTGGAAGAATTCAGGAGCAAGTCTCACTGTTAGCATCAAGGGCATCAGTGCCCTTCCTGAATAAGTGTCTTGGATAAAAAAGTATTCAGTACTCCATTTCCAGCAAAGAATGGAGATGGATAGCAGGAGAGACAGAGAACATTTACCCTACCCAGCATTTAACAATGCTGATAAATGCAGCTCACAAAGTTCAGTGCTTCTATTTCCTTTGATGCCCAAAGAACTAAGGATTTGATCTCTGACCGAATTGCTGCCATCAGCAGCTTGTGAGTTTTTGGTACCATTGAGAGGCACCATCTAGGACAGGAAAGTCTGAGAGACTTGGAGCAATCAACACCCAGGGCAGCACATCCTGCAGTGGGATGCAGCCTTTGGCACTCGGGTAGACCGAAAGACTAATGTGAACATCATAAAAAACAGACTCTGATTATGTTTTCTGCTTCTATTTTGCTGTCATATGCATTTTAAATTGTGAAGTTCAGAAGCTGGACAAGATGTGGGGGTAGTGCACTTGCACGTGTGGCAGGTCAAAAAGCCTGTGCCACAGTGAATGCTATAGATGCTTTTCATAAATGGGAAAAGATTCATTTTGATAGGCATCCTAAGTCAAAGTAAAGAAAATTAATTTCATGTTTGTTACAGGTTTTTTGTGTTGAAATGCACCCTTGACACTTGCAGCAAAATTGTGACAGGTGGTTAAAATGGTTGAGTAATTTTATACAAATATCTCTGACTATTGCCATTTAATTTCACTGCAAAGAGCATGCAAGTATGCCAAAAAACATAATCCTTCAAAGGAAGCCTGTTGCAGTCACAAGAAAAGATAGTCTTGTAATTGAGGTGTCACCTGGGATCACAAAAGGTCTGTTTTGTCTTTTAGCTCTGTGTGTGTTTTGAGAGTGACCTTTTGGGAGTGTTCTACAGTCCTTGCACCACTGCTCTGCACTTAAGGCTGCATGTAGTGAGCATCCTGTGAACAGCTGTGGTATTATTATAACATCAAAAATGCAGCTCACGTGGCCATAGGGTGCAGAACCAAGGCTCAGAGTGCAGACAAGCAAGGTGGATCACAGGGAACTGAGAGCAACAATTCTTTATCCTGTTTCTTCTCCCTTTCCTCACCGTTGCTGTGATTGAGTTCACTTTGCTCTTGTGCTCTGCTGTCAGGCCGTGGGTGCCCCTATTTTACCATGCTCCATTTTTGGGGGTGCGTTGACATCCAGTCTCCACCCGTGTTGAAACTAAATGAAGAGTCCAGAAATTCTTGATACTGTTTGTAGTTCTGCAAATCAGTCTGTCTGCAGCCCAGTTGGAAACTGATTTCTCAGCCTTAGCAACTTCTTTGCAGTATGTGGTTGAGAAGCTAATTATGTGAAGCTAATTACTGTTTTAAAACAGAGGTAGTGGGGTGTTCGTGCATTGCTAAGGTAAGCAGCAATTTGCATATATGAAGATTATCAGATCATGTGGTGATTTCTGAATTGTAAGTGTTGAAGGCTGATACGAAAGAGTAACAATTGGTTGTGAGCACGAGGAGAATTTGTAATGGCTCTTCTGTTTGGTGAACAGCCTGGTTCAAATACTCACAGATTGTAATTTGATTGCTTTCCTTGAATTTAGGAGGCACAACTTTGAATTTGATTCTCAGTCCTGTCATGGAGGTGAGTTTGTTATTTCCTAGAAGAGTTCCCCTCTTGAGTGATGGGAAGAATTCCATGCCTTGGCAGAGGGGTAGATTTTCAAAGAGTTGCTCTCTTTTCAGTTTGGAATTATATCATGTTCCCAGAAAGGAAAAGAAAAAAAAAAAAGCCTTTTGATTTTTTTTCCTAAAAAGCCTTGCTGCCTTTAAAAAAGATTTAGCTTTCTGTTTTACTTTGCAGCACAACCTCAACTGTTCTCTGGTATCAAAAACCAGTGTAGTAGGCACACTGCCATATTATCTGGCAATGTCTCAATAATGAAATTTTCTGGTCTTTCAGTATGAATCCTCAGGGCACAGGCCTGAAAATGAGATTCATTCATACTATATTATTTAGACACTTTAAGCATCTTTATACTGAGGCTAAAGGCTTTTAGTTCATATTTGAAAATAAAGACATACCACAAAAAACCCAACGAATATTTACAGGTTATATTTACAAGCACTTGCAGTAAAGACTGGGAAAAAAATCAATAGCATTGTTTTCCCTTATTGAATTTTTTTCCTTAGGATCTTAACAGAAGAATTTAAAGCAAACTAAATGTCTGCTGTTATTAACGTAATTTAATATCCTAAGAACTAAAAGGTATTTCACTGAGTGTGACTTTCTCACAGCATGGGCACTGACAAAGGAAATTACCCAGCTTTCCCCTAATGTTGCTACAGAAAGTTGTCTTGCTTTCCTTTGCTCTTTTCTTTTCCCCTCTCCTTTCCCCAGGTGAGCTCCATCCTTAGTTGCACCTTTTAAGTTTCAGCTTCTGCTGTTTCTCCTACTGTGCTGGGAACCTCACCAGTGCACAGAAATCAAACTTCTGTCTTTGCTTGGTTCCTCATGCTGAACTCTAGCAGAAGCTCTGCCTTGCAAAAGCTGTAAAATGTTCTAATTTCATGCCTTGTTTTCAGTAAAAACTGGAAAACAGGCGCTTTAATCTGTGTCTTCTCAGTTGATTATTAAAAGTGCAACTGATTGTGGAGAATCCAGCCAGCTGTATGTGAAGGAAAGAGAGATACCTCTGATATGGCCTTTGTTTTCCTTCAGTTCATCTCTTTCTGGGAGGGAATCCTTGCAGAGTGGTAGGGGCAGTTTCAGAGGTGGCTCTTTCGTGTCTTCCCTCATTGCCCCTGTTCATCTTGTGGTAGAGGAAAGGGCTGGAGCAGCCACTGGAATGGAAATGGGTGATTATGTTACTCCCTTGCTATCAGGAGTCATTTACTCTAGTATACACATGTGCTTCCTTTCTACCCTGAGGGGGAAAGATAAATGCTCTGGCCTGAGAAAAACTAAAATTTAAAGAAGTCACACATATTTCCTCATTTGTTCTGCTTGTGGAAGAGGAGATGAGCAGAAACTCTTTAGTTTCCCCACAAGTCTTAAGAAAAATGGCATGAAAAAGTCACAGAATAATTATTTATGGCCAAAAGCAAATGTAGTGCTCTTGCTAGGTGAGGCTTAAAGAGCCTGAGCTGTTATATATACACAGGTTGGTGTATCTACCTCTTTCTGGAGCTTGCTTTCCTATGGCATTTTGAAGGAATCTATAGCAATATCCTGTTTGTTTCTACCTTCAAATGTTTGCAATGCCTAAATTTAAATAAATAAATAAATAAAAACCTGTCTTACACGTTATCCTTTGTTGTAAGAAGTTAATAATTACCTAAATTGATTCTGTCTCATTGAAATGCTCTTTCATCTCAAGTATTAAGACATCCTTTCAATTCAAAAAGATTTTTTTCTTTAGAAAAAGAATTCTCTTAGCAGCATTTGGCTGTTGGCAGAGATATTGCATTGTTATTACTACCTTTACCCACTGAGGTTTGCTGCATCTGTTTTAGCTAAAATCACACTTCTGTAAATGGTCTATTGGTTGTGCTCCTCCCCTGCAGTCCCAGAAATGGAAATATTATTTCAAAGAGTTTTGAAATAGTCCACACCAACTGCACTCATTTCATCTGATTACATAAAACACAAGGATTACCACACTGTCGAAATATAGAGCAAATAAAGTCGGTCCAAAGATTTTTAGGGATTTCAACAGTTTGCAATGAATGGGATGAGTGTTGATTTTTGAAAGGTGCAGAGTAACTCTGTGGGAGAGACAGAGTTCATATGTAGCACCATGAAATGGCTGATGGCAGTTTTGCCTCCTTTCTGTGAATATAAAAGGCATCAAAAAGGAGAATTGTTGTGGTTTTGCCTACACACGAAGGTAAAAGGAGGAGGAAACTCCTTTTTTCTTATTTAAAAAAGGTGTAATTCTAGAATAATCTTAAGACTGAAACAGTAGAGTTACTGTCAGTGGAGACAGAGTTGGTTTCGTGACAATTTGCAAACATATTACATTGGAAGAGACTTGGGGATTTTGACAAGGGTATTTAGGTAGATAAATATTCACAGATTTTATTTGCCTTTTACATGTGTGCCTAATGTCCTTGGAATCCAGACAGCAGGAAAGTAGGCTTGTAACCTTCTGATGCTTGTCCTTGTGAATGGGTGAGAGGGAAAACTACTGCCCTGTGTTCTGTTAAGGAGGAGTCAATATTGCTTGTGTCTGGATTATGCTTGAAACCCCCTATTTTATGAAAGTTGCTGATAAGTGGTATATTATCCGTATTTTTGCTTCAGATATATTATTGCTAGATTATCTAATAATATTATTATTAGATTATTCTGCTAATAATTATGTTGGTTTCATGTGTTGTGTACAGTGTAACTCAAACCTATCTCTGTTTCACCTGCTTGATGGATGACATTATATAGCTTGACCTGGAATTGTGAGCACAGAGCTGAACTCTAAACGTTCATGGATACTTCATTGTAGCCAGTCTTCTGACATGGAAAGCTATTAGCACTGCTGAATGATAGTTTAGAGTGTCTTTCATTTTATCAATATCCTTAATAGACTTTATTGCTGCAGGGAAAAAAAGGCATTCTAATTTTACTAGAAGAGTCTTCTACAGGTTAATTTTATGAAAATGCCAGTAGCTGTGGGAGGACTTGAAAGAGTTTTGAGAAGTTCCTATTTATCTTGTTAAACTCTGAAAACGACCTTTTTAGTGCTGCTTTAAAAGAAATTTGTGATGGTTGGTGTCTGTGATTTGGTCTATTTTTGTACAACTTTCATAGTTCCAGACATTTTCACCATTTTAAGTGCTTTCAAAGCTACTAATGAAGAAAATTTTGTTACGTCTAGGTATTAATAAAACTAGAGATTTAAACTAGGAAAAAATTACAAAGTTTGTATAGTGAAATATATATAAGGAAATATAGTGAAACCCCAATTATGAAAATAATTGCCCTGCTGTATAAATTATATATTTTCAAAGGTAAAAATAGAAGTCCTAAACCGACATAATTGAATACTCTCAGAAATAAACTTTGAAGTGACATGTCCTAACTTCAAGAACAGGAGTATTTTCTATATAAACAAGTGTTTAAACACAAATGGTTACTTTAAACTGTTGGGAATAATACCTTGATATGCTGTCTTTAACCTGCATATTCAATCTGGTGCTTATGATCTTCCTCTATTTTGAGAACTTGGTCTCTTTTTCACTAGCAATGAGATTTTTGGAGGGTAGGCAATATATGGTTGGCTGTCATCTTCATCTTACTATTTTGATTACCTCTACAGTCTTCATCATTCTTTTGTCTTTAGTGAAGTGTCCTTCTTGTTGCACTAGAAAGGGCTGGAGAAATGGTGAGCATTCATTGAGCCAAACATTGTAAAAAATAAGAGAGACACTTTTTCAGCCTAACTACAGCTTTTTAAAAAAATTATCTATGGGTTTATTTTCCTCATAGTCTTCTTGCAGGGGAAAGGAGAGAAAGAAGGAGAAAAAAAACTGTTAAGGATGCACACTCATGGTCCTATCAGGTTTAGAAATTCTAACATGGTAAAAGGAAATATTATTATCCTTGCAGAAACCCTTATTGATTCTTAGTAACTAGAACATAATAAATTTTATATGCTCTATAAAGGAAAATTTCAGATTACGTTCTTCATATTTTTGCTTCCTTCTCCCTCCCAGTGACACAGAACACTGTGATTTGTAAGTCTGTGAGGAATCTTCTGCTGCTCTCTTGGAATAGTAAATCCAATACAGCTGTACAAAAACCCACAGAAATTTTAATGAGAAGTGGAGTGCAAAATATTTTGATTAATATTCCAATTCTCTGCCTGAGTGCCACAGTGCCATAAGAGCTGATTTAGCACTAGCAGAGAAATCCATTGTCAACCATTGACTTGAAATATATGGATTTAACCCTAAATGCTCATGATGATTCACTTTCTCCACTTTGAAATGCACTTGGTTTCCAGTGCTGGGTGTGACATAAATACTCAGATTTGACTTGAAAACATCTTATCTATTTCCTGCAAACAGTTTTTCCTCTCCTTTCTCTTCCCCAGGCACGACAAAGGATCTGAGATCAGGATCTGTATTTTTTATTACTGAAGAAATGGTTGTGCTGGAGGGAAAACATTGTATTCCCCTTCCAGTTTTCTCTTCCTTGTCACTCCACAAACACCCTCACATGAGCTACAGAGGCATTTCCTGGAGACATGCCATGTCTGAGCTCTCAGAGCTGAGGTTTTGTGCTCTCCTCTCATCTCATGTCTCTCTAAAGGCAGTTGGTATCTGTAGAAAACTGAGGCAAACCCGTATAGAAATCAGTTACTGGGATATACTGTTGGAGTTTTCCGTGCCTGGAGCCATCAGCTATCTACCCTCTCTCATTTTTTTTTGTTTTGGTATATATTTAAAAATCTCTCTTTTTTTAATTAATAAGGATTTGTACACTGGAATTCCATGCTTGCTGAGGAAGAACTAAAGCAGATGGCTGAATCTGATATTCTTTATGAAGTGGAATAAATAAAAAGAATAATCTTTGAATTTATCAATGCTAGAAAAATAAAGCATTGTCACCCTAATTCTATGTGTTTTTTAAAAGCAAGATAAAGTACTCTCTGTTAAAATCACATGAAAACTTATTTTCATGAGTTTTTTGCAAGACAACTATTATTTAAACAGTGAGTGACCTCACTGACCCTCACAATAGCCAGAGATATCTGAAGCTGAAATATGTCAAATGACATATCTTCCAAATCCCTATCTGAATGACAGCTGCCATCTTATATTTTAATGTTTGTTTTGTAGATATTTACATGGAACAATTGTTATGTTAGGTTAACCTAGTCCCACTTCTATAAATCAATTGTTTGTCAAGCATTGAAGGTTAAAAATAGAGGCCATACTAAATACCTTCTTCACAGTGACAATTGTCTTATTAGGTGTTTGTCTAAGAGTTGTCTTTAATAGAACAAGAACCACATGGAGAACTTGTTTTTTAGGTATGTGAAAATAAAACTTTATCTTTTTAGAAGAGATATTTCCAAGCTGGGATTCCGAATTCATGGTGTTGATCCAAGTCAACATCTGTTAAAACTGGGGATGATCTTTCCATTGACTTCACTGGAGTCTGAAGTTAATTTTAGATCTCTTTAACAATTGCCTAATTTAAAGTATATTTTGGAATATATAAAATAAAAGCTGTGTTTTATAGGGTATATAGCTATACCTACTACTTAACCTGTTAGATATCATATAATCCAGAATGTCAATGCAAGTTTTAGGTATAAAGGGACATCCTTCATTTGTAGAATGAAGCTGTGTGTAGTTATTTGATCAAGACAATGGAAACTCAATTTAGGCTTTGAATGAGGAAAATTTTCTCTTCTGTTCTATATTATAGTGATTTTGTTCAGCTGATGTCCCAAGGTTGAACTTGTACTAGACTGCTGAACAATGGGCAGTAGCACTTACAGAAATATGAATTACTCCAGAGTATGTACTTGTTTAATTATTAGTTATTCAAAAGTCTAAACCCTTCAGAATGTGATTTATTCATGGAGTTACCAAATGTCTTGTACTTCTTTTGTGTAATTGAGCTTAGTATGTAGCCGAAACAAAAAATAATTGCAAATAGTTCTGTACGTTATTCAGAAGTAGTTTATTTCTATTCTGCAGTAATGCAAAGATGAACAGTTTTCAGGGACTGGATTTTGCTGCTTTCTGTAAGGATAAAAACTATCATTACAAATCTCTTTCTATGTCGAGTTAGAGGACAGTTTTTCAGTGCAGATCGATCTGCTGTGCAGATCCTGGTGTCTGCTGTGGTGTCTAGCATTGTTACATGGGTGGCATAGAAATCTAGGATTATTTGATCCAAATATTAAAATTAGTGTAATAAATTTATCCTTGACATAATGTTATATTACACTTACCAGGTCTTGTGAATTAAAACATGGTTTTTGTAAGGGAGGAAATCTTAGCTTTCAGTAGTGATGACAGTGATGAATTTTTCCAAATATCTCCCTAGTTTTATTTCTATTTATTTCTTTCTTTAAAATTGTGGTTTGTTTTTTATTTCCTTTTACTATTAATAATCTAATTAGTGATAAGACAGCACAGTGTTTTATTGTAGGGTTTTTATTTATATTTATTTAAAACCAAGACTGAATACAAATGCCTTTGAAGTATAATGTGATACCATTCACACTGAAGGAATGGAAGGTCTGAATCAAAGGAGAAGAAATTTTTTTGATCAAAGGGCCAACTTCTTTGTCACTTTTGTTAAGACTGAAGCACAGATGACCTCAATTTCCATGTAAAAACTTCCATTTTAAGATTGTTTTTGCAGATTTGGCAAATCTTGTTTTTCATTACTTTCTCTACTGTTTAAAAATAATTTATCTGTGTTTCCCAGAGTGGCACTAAAGTTGAACCATGTTTATCCATGTTTTTGTCTTTTCTTGTAATACAAGCTGCTGTGCACAGCAGGGATGTAGGGATATTAATAGAGTTGTTGTTTGCCAAGTGAGTGGTAGCATGAATAAAAATCCACTTTATTGCACAGTACTTATTTCAGTTGTTGTCTTTGCCAGGTTGATGTTACAGATTTTTTTTTTTCTATTTTTTTCCAAATGTCTCCACTTGGAAATTATACAATCCAGAATATTTTCAGTTTTGCTGTGTCTCAGACAGCAGTTCTGTTGTGTTACCAAATGCACCTCCCAGGTACCTTTCACTTCTTGTGACATTATTACATTAAGGTCATTTTTTCTCCCTTTCTTGCCAAGGCAGCACTGAAAATACTGAAATATGCTGGCTTTGAATTCAAAGGGAAATTTTCAAATATGAACTCATGTCAATAAATTAGAAGCTGTGGCAGAGTTCTGATGTCATGCAGTAGGAAATGTGCCAAACTGATGAAGGATTGCAAAGAAAACATTTACACTGTGCTTATCCCTTTGCAATGGAACCATACAGCTGATTACTTTACCCTTTAAATGGAAAACTGTGTGACTTTGTGCAGGCCACACCAGAATTCTCCTTTCCCAGTTGTTCTAAGCTGTCTTCTCATGAACTGTCCGGGTTTATTTTTGTGAAAAATCCCCCTCAGGTTCTTGATTCCTCCAAATTAACATATGTCTGTGGATCTTTGGATCATTTTGTTTGTGAAAGTCAGCTTGAAGCATCAAGAAGTAGCTGTGAAGTAATTTCTCTGATTTTTGAGAGGGTGACATTGTTTTGGCTGAAGCAATAGCAAGACTAAGAGTAACTGATACAAGTGTATGGTTTTCCCTTATTTTCGTTTAATGGTAAATGAATTTCCTGTGTTGTCGTGAGGTGACTGACACTTCTCATATCTGTTGTGCATGAAAATGCAAGAATGCAATCTTAAGAAGCAGAGTTAAATAAAAAAGCCCTTTTTTTTTTTTTAACACCATGTCAAAAATGACTACATATACACAAAATAGGCCTGTACACGCTGTTTAATCTGAGCAAGTCTTTGGGTTAAAAGGGAAAAGGACAAGAAACATCTCTTCTTTGCTAAAATATTTATAGAAATCTACAGCAAACTTTCAGAGGTTTTTGAAGATCAAGAATATGTCTTATCTGCCTCTTTAGACCAAGGGATCAAAACTTAACTTTTGTATTAGTCCCTAAGAAAAGGAGCTTTTTGACATGGGGGTAAAGAAAAGAAATTGTTTCATCTATATCAGCTCCCTGATGCGCATTCACCTCTGAAAATCACCTGTCTAAAACCCATGGAACTGAACTTTCTGAGGCTCCAGTGAGGGGGGATCCTGCTGCAACACAAGGCCAGAATTTGTGACCCTGGTGTAACTGATACAGGAGCTGATAGGTCTCATTGCCATGAAATGAATATAAATAGCCTCTGAAGTGTTGAAGTGATCCCCTGTTGTAATAATTGGCTGTTTCTTTGATGTATCTGATATCATTACCCAGTTAGTGCATCCAATGTGCTGGGGAGGTTGGAAGCAGGGATGTAAATTGTCAGTGAATGGTTGGTTTCCTTGGAGAATTCGGGTTCAAATGAGTGATAGACACAACTCCATCAGGAATTAGTTGAGTTGTTGGCTTTCTACTGCAATGAACAACCACCCCACCTTTGCTTTTTGACATGTCAAAAGAATTTTCACCAAACTTGACAAGAGTTTCGACTCTATCCTGTATGTGAGACAGATTGGTGGAGGAACAGCGTTTGTGAGTCATGGGTTCACATTATATTGTGTTCTGGAATATCAAGAGAAAGAAAAACCAATTTAAGAAAGCATCACTTCAGTCTTGCTCTGTGTTAGACACAGAAGAATCTGATTGTGAGATATGAGACCATAAGAAACCAGTTTTCACTGATAGTGCTGCTTGTGAAACAGTTTGCTTTGTTTGGGCCACTCTAAGTATACTCTGAACTAATGTCCTAGTTGTGCTGAGTCTGGTTAATATGAAATGATATCTTTCAAAATAAAGTAACTATGTTTAGTGATAGCTCTGAAACAGGATGCCAAAGAGTCATAATCCTCTGAAGAAGAGTTCAGGGATTTCTTTTCCCTCACATCAACTCTAATGCTTAACTTGCACACTCAGTCAGAAATTTCAACGTGCCACTGCATAAAAAAATTCTTTAAGGAATTAATAATTTATCTGAATGAGAAAAAAATCCTATTCATTTGCAGAAGAAAAAAATGCTACCAGTTTAACACCAATAACTTCAGTAAACCATGTGAATTAAGAACTGACAATTAACAAAGTATGTATCACCTTGTGGAGCATAAATATGCTTCCTTCTAGTGAAATTTCTTTTACTATAAATGCCCAGTTTGTTAAATTTTTTATGAATTTGTTTTGCTGTAAATGGTTGGGTCTGTCAGTGACAGAAAGCAAGTAGATTCTCTAATTAACTCTACCTTGAGGGTAACCTACTGATGAATTTAAGTCACAATGTAGTAAAAAGCCTCAGGATTAACTGCCCAGAAATAAATGACCTTGCTGTCACTGGTCTGTTGAGCCGTATGGGTGACATTCTACATTGCTGCTTGTCTGGTGACATGACTGTCACCTCTTCAAACATATGTTTAACCTTGTTGCATCGTTTTATACATGAAGATTAAGGAGCTGTGTGCTTGCAAACACCCCAACTTTGCCTACAAAGCGGATCAGCTTCAGGACAGCATTTCTTAAGGCAAGAAAAAGTTGTATCTTATCAGCCACTGTGTGGGAAAATACTTGGTTTTGTGTTGCAGTTTACATAGTGCCAGCTGCAAGAGGCTAAATACCTCCCTGAGCTTAAAATAAATAAATATAGAAGCTAAAACTTGCTCTGAAACATGTGGCTTATTTAGGCATTAGTGAAAAACTTATCTGAGGAACTCAAAAGTTCCTCCTAAACAATCTTACTTGTCGGGTAAATTTCCTTGAAATACAATAACTTCAAGTTAAAATCATTTTATGTTCTTGTGTGTGAGTAATATGCCACAGATGGGAAGCTGTATTGATTTGCTAAGTTGCAGAGTCGTCTCTTTGGACATGGTGCTTTTTTGTAGAATCTAAAGGAACTACTCTTAAGTAAAATTCCCCACTTTGTGCTTGTAAGGCACAACTTGCTTTTGTCTTCTATATCTGTTTTGTAAGCTGTGGCTTGTAACATTGTAAACATCGAGTTTATTCATATCTTTGGGCTAATCCAGAGCAGTTAATTCTGGTATCATTACTGATTCAAAGCCATTTGACTTGAGGGGGGAGAAAAAGGAGATGACAACTCACATTTGTCCTTTGGGGTTTCAAAACCAGACAATAGACACGAATATATGTAAGCCAGCTATTTTTGTTCTCGTGTGCCCGTTACAGTTGTGCATGTAGTAGAGACATTCACCAACTTCATAGCTAAATGCATAGCCAAAAGCTGATCTGTCACCTTGCTGGATCAGATCTGTGTGAAATGGCTAGGCTTTATTTTGCAATAAACCAGTGAAGTACACAGTTCTTTTGGTGGTGGCTATTGTCAAAACAACTGATTTGTCTCAGAGTAATTTCTGTTTGTTGATGTTATCAGCAAGGATTACATTTTGTCCTTGTCTTTTCTTGTGATCTTTTCTTCTCTCCACACAGTGGTAAATGTATACCTACCTTGATCTGAGCTTATGACTCATTTGATTTGCCTTCAACAACACTTAGAAGGGAAACAAAAATAGGACACATTCTTGAGGAAAACCAGCTTTCAGATGGTGAACTCATCACCTGGCTCGAACTACAAAATGTCCCAGTAAAGGATGGAGCCAGATGAAATGTGTTCTTCCCTAGATGCTGCATCTGAAATTTATTCCCTTTTCTGCCACTTACTGCCTCATGGTAGGATTATGATTTCCAGTTTTCCAAACAGAGAGAGGAATTGTTATAAAGGTTCTTGAAGTTCCACTCTTTGCTTTGCACAGCTCTGGCCTTCTGTAAATACTGAGTGGTGGGGTAAATGTCACTAAACCACGTCATAGTCAAAGCTGGAATTACAAGGTAAAGTTTAACAGAGTTTTGTCATCTCCCCACTCCTAAATGTTCTGGTTCATTTAGGCTGACAAAGCCAAATGCCTTGAAACCCAGAAGTTCCTGTTGGCTGGTAGAGAACAGCTACCACTTTCCAGCATATATGCACAGAATTGTTGTCCTTTTTGCCTCTGCCCTTGGCAGGAGGGTTGGAATGATTAAGATCTGTAAGGTCCCTTCCGACCTAAACCATTCTATGATTCAATGGAAGTGCTTTTGATCACAAAAAAAGCGTAGGTCTTTTTCATATTAGTTATTTTCTTTTTTGCAAAGCTTTCTCCAGTGTGAAACAAATAAACCTGCAAATACCAACCAAATGCAAAAAATAATGGTGATTTTTAGAAGATAAAAGTATGTAGTCCTGATCCAAATTGTACGCCTCTCCTCGTAGATACTATGTGACAATACTGTTGTTTTTCAAGTTGAATTGCTGAGTAGGAAAACCTGAGGGAAAATTTCTGTGATTTACTTGTAAAACTAGAAACTGTTCTCTGGCCAGCCTGAAGTTTCAGTTTCAGTCTGTTGCAAGCTCTGCATTTTAATATCTTGAGGCTGAAATGTCTTTGGGAGGGGTGAAGTTATGCTTGTGGGTGGGTGACTTGGAGCTCATCTCTCCCAGTCTGTGGACTGACAGACCTGATCATATTTTTCATAACCATCATTTGCTGGATCCTGGCCTTACAGTGCCACTGTAACTGATGAAAAGCTTGTGATTCCTCTAGTAAATATTTCCTTGCTACCAAAGGGTAAGAATCCAGCAATATGAAGCATTGGAAATGACATCTGCTAGAAGGTAACCTCTAGCCAACCAGCAAATCTATCAATATTAAACACCAGAACACATAAGACATCTGGTTTTTTTTTGAAACTGTACACCAAATTCCTGAGGTCGAAGGAACTGACAAGTGCTGGGGATATTTTTGACCATCATTTTTTCTTATGTTAGGATTTGTAGGAGGCAAAATTTAAACTGCCAACTTATATACCACCCCCCCCCCCCTCAAAAATAGTCTGTAAAATGCTTGGCATACAAAGCTGGGTGAGAAATCTGGCCTGAGTTTCTCCCAGATTTGCCATAAAAATGACTGTGTGGGTTATTAAGATGCATTCAATTTGTGTACTGTAGGACTAGAAGGAACAACCATGCAGCCTCCAAATCCCTCTGGGTATCTCAGTCAGTGGTCCATAATATAACAGGAGGAACCTACAAAACAAAAGGGAAAACAAAACATGTAAAATCACAGAAAACTAACTAAAACTAATACACTTTCAAATGTTTGTACAGTACTTATCCTTTTATAACATAAACATATTTGTGGTTATGATATACAGGGAATCTGTGAATGACTTCTCCCCCTCCCACAAAAAGTTGCTGTAGTTTTTTACTTGAGAAACATGATTTTAAGCCAGAGCCTACACTTTTTTTTTAGCATCTAATTGCTACTATCCACTAACTTTCACTCCAGTAAAGGGTCAAGTGCCACATCTGTAGGTGACTTCTGTCCATTTACACCATGGATCTCAGGCACACTGACACTCTAGAAGAGTGGATATTAGCTGACCAATTCCACAAGTAAATCAGCACTGCTGATGCTGCTCCCAATGTCATTTGTGTCACCACTGTCCCTTTCTGCTGTGGAGCCAGCATCAAGGGCCACGCTGTGACTGATGGTTTCTGGCCCGAGCACTGCTACCACGCTGTTTGAAAATTAGAAAACAGAATTTATTGCTTGAAATTATTTAATCCTGAGAGAGAGAGCTTCTGATTCATGCACTCAGACGTGGTAGCCAGGCAGAGCAGTGTAACCCACAGTACTCTGCTCAGATGCTGCTGCCAGCAACAGATCGTGCTTCCATCATCCCACTGCTCTCCTCCACTTTGAAGAGAGAGAAATCTCGACTATGGCTTGGGGCCAGTTTCTGCTCTGGTTCCCCCAGTTCCTCATGCATTTGCCTCTGCTTCTCCTTTTGTGAATGTCTTCAGTTTGGATCTGTAATTTTACAAAAGCATGGCTCTCCACACGCTTTCTGTTTAATAAGATGTTGCCAGACTCAGAGGTGTTGGGATCTGTCTCAGTGCCTGACCTGCTATATCAAAACTAGGACCTCAAAGGACAAAATGTACCTCCTTGTTTTTCCTTGTGGTTTCTGAGACATCCCCAGGTTTTAGAGATTATCCCTGTGGATCGTGTTGTCTGACCTGTAATACAGTTGCCACTTTGGTTGATGGGACAGTTCTTTAAAAAATTTAGCAAGACTTTGCCCAGCCTTTCGAGATGGATTCAAGACAGTAAGGTGGAACTGTGAGCTCTAGACCCTGTATCTCTGACCTGATCACTGTGAGCCATGTGTGTCCATAGGAGCAGCAGCCTCACTGAGGATTTGGGATAGTCCATCTCATTTAGGATGGTCCTGGTTGCTCCTGTGAAATGTGGAAAAACAGCTGATAATGCAGTATCCAGCCACTGTGAATGATAAGTTTGCATAGATGGAAAGTAGGCTGCAAAAGTTCACAGACAGGAAATCCCCCAAAATAAAAAGATATAACTGAGTCTTCATCTGGACACTTCTAGAACAAGTCACACTCCATCTTTCTGTACTGTAAATGAATAGCTCTATGTTATAATTTGCATGTTGTGGTTTTTTTTTAGGTTGAAAACGCTTATTTAAGAGTCTGAAGTTTTAAGTAAATTGTAGGATTTTTTAATGCAGGGGCTCTGAGGCTTTATCTTTCACTTTGTTCATAATCAGTCTCTGTATGAGATTAGGAACTTAGGTGCAAGTTTACAGTGAATTTTTTCAAATTATTTTGAATAGTATGAGTCTGTTTTAGAGGAGTATGGCGATGCAATTTTCCACAGGCATTGTTACCCATATTTTTTTTCTTTGGTTTAAAGGAATTAGCAGTCAGTGTGTTCTTAGTTTTGTGTAAGAGAGAAGTTTAGTGTGAATGTCTGAAATGGAGCAGGTCCTCTGAACTGGTAGCAATACACTGTCCTACCTACCTACTTAAGAGAGACACTTTTTAAGGTCTAACTCTTTTCTGGGTAAGAACATTGTAGGCTTAATGTAGCTTTCCCACATACATCAACTGAATGGGGGTGGCATGTGAATTAATTAAAAATAAATCTTGTTCCATATTTTATTTTTAATCCTGTATTTTATTTTCAGTTCATATCTATTGTAAAGCCCTCATCTTCATCAGTCTCAGTGAGAGGATTATTAGTGATGATATCTTTCTAAGCAGCATATCTATTTTTAAAAATTTTATGTGGCTGTAAAGTAATGTAAATATCATTCTGTCTACTTTAACAGAGTAAAAATGCTTGATACAGGATAAAACAGTTTTGTAGTGCAAAAAAAATCCACCTGTCTCTGCACTTTGAATGCTGGATCTGTGGTATTAATTTAAAAATTTCATCTTGATTAAAACATTTGCCCCATGTTGACTTGTGCTCTGCACCCTCACGTCCCTCTCCCACCCCTGCACTCCAGCCTGTCAACAAAAGGCAACTGGAGTTTAATCTGTGGATTGGTCCTACCAGGTATCAGTGATGTCCTTCATGGCCTTACTTCTACACTCTTCTTGCTGTTGTCAAGGCACTAAGTTTTGTTCTACACTTTTCATTATTCTCTAATTCAGATTTGGTGAGCTACATGTCATGAGTAATGAGTGTGTGACTTCAGTCTGTCTCTCTCCCCCTGTTTCCCTCAGGTAAACAGTTTTCTAATTTACTCTCTAATGGAATGGTTTTAGAGGTATAATTTAAAGCACCTCTTCCTCATCCTGCTTAATATTTTGGACATGTAAGAGGGAATATAAAAAGCCTGTGTTGTCAGTCTTCCTTTCTCTGCAGTATTGCCCCTGTTATTTTTGTACTAAACTTTATATCTATTTGTGATAGCTGAGTTTATATTTGGTAAGGCTTCAGCTGTGTTGTACGTTGTTGTGACTGTGTATTTTGCTGTGATGAAGTGAAGCTCCCACAATGAAATCTGAGGTATTTGGCTTGTTATGATTTTGTTACCAGGTTTTTCTGCAAGAAAAATACTTTCTCTTTATGACCAGGATGACTATTTTCAGATTTAGTTGTTTGCAGTGAGGTTTTAGAGGATATTCTTGTGCACTTGGGAGAAGAATGGGTAAAATCACTTTCAGATAGAATGGTTGAACTCCAGATGCTCCCCCACTGAAGCTGGTCAGAAAAACAAGTGCTTTGTGCATCTGTTCACTTATCCAGGTGGGAAGATTTTTGATAAAAAAACCAATTTTACTTCGAAGCTGATTACATGGCAGAGGCACATAGCTATGTAAAAATTTACTAAATTATCTCCTTTGAGTCTATCTTATCAATCTGGTTTTGAATCATGAGACTTGTATTTGATAGAATTGGTGCTGAAATGATTCTTTTTGCAGAAGTTATGCTTAAAATAGAATTTGAGTGGGTTTTCATTTTTTCCAGAATCTTATTTCTTCCTCTCTCCTTACTCCTTCCCACCCAGTTCAACAAAAGGAAGCCCATGGGACAACCTACATTCAAGTTTCTTCTTTTTCTTTTATTATATAAGAAGATAAAGCTGATCAAATACCTACGGGAACGGCAAATAACTGTGCTATGACACTATTTTACAAGACAACTTGTCAAGCTTACAACCCAGATAAGCTGCCATAGGTAAACCGTCATGTCTTCAACCAAGCAATGCTGTTCCTCTGTCACCTCCACTGGGGGAAGACTTACAAACCTCAGCAGTGTCATATGGCAGAGTTCTGTTCAGTGTGGTATGATTTCTAGTTTCCACAGAAAATCCAATTTTTATTTTTGTTTAAGCTGCAATATTTGACTTGATGCCTTTACACAGTTTGAGTGAGTAGTAAGTCCTGGCACCCAGAAGCATCTCAGTCCTTCATTACTTCTATCCATGATTTGAAAATTTCTTCAGAAGGTCATTTCAGAAGTGATCATTCCTTTCCAAAGTTTGAAATTTTGTGGGATTTTTGCTTCTTGGCATAAATGTTTCTTTCTTTTCCTTCCCGTTCTATACCACGGCTTTTGCAACCATTCAGTTGATGACCTGAATATTAAGCTTTCATTACCTTCAACTGAAAACCCCACGCACCTGGGCACTCCTGAACATGTTCTTACCCTCCTGCCACTCTTGTAACAAGGAAGAATAGTCATTATTTTTTTACTGGGGTGCTGCCAGTTGGAGTTTGAACACAGAAACATGTTAAGTCTGCTTTTGTTGACTCATGAGATTTCTTTCTTTCAACCTAAGCAACGACTTTAATTGTACATCTGAAAATAGAAGAAAATGTAACTGAATTTTTTCTATTTTTAATATTACCAGTTTGGTTAAATCCTTAATGCTAATTATTTCAATGCTTTAGTAAACATTATCTGCAAACTAACAATCATCCAGAAGTTCTTTTTCACCAGAATTTAAAATCTTAGAGAAATCTCAAGCACTTTAGCAACTCATATTCAGGTCCCTCCTACTTCCTTCATGATCACAGCAACACCAAGCAAGTCCCATGACTGTGTTTTGCAGCAATTTTCTTTAAAGTCTCCACTGTTGCAAAAGGGAAAATTCTGTATGCATCCAATTTCAGTTTTAGTTCCAACTTTCTTGGATCTTTATCTTTTTGTTGACTCTATCAGTAAGGGATCTACTGTCAGAGATCATCCTTATCTTAGTAGTTTAGGCTGTGAGCAGTTCCCCTACTGATTTTCTTTGATGAATTAACTAATGTAATCTCTTTTCCATGTAATATTTCCATATTTTTGAACACACTCTTTATTGTTCCAGAACCTTCAGCCACTCTGTGTGTTTTTTGCCTTGTAATAACAGTCTTAACATCATCATTTTCTGTTCCAGTCATTGCTATAAAAAAGATTTATGGAGACTAACTTAAAAAAATGCATCAAAGATGATATTTTAAAGAAAAATGTTAAGCCACTAGAATGTCAGTGCTTTGGAAATCCTCAGGTAGGAGTGCACTCTTACTAACAGTATCAGCAATACTGTCTTACCCAGCTACTACATTCTTTGTACTGGTTTCATTTTCTGCCATTTGCTTTGGGACAATAGTACTTTACCTTTCTAATTAATTACATGGGTTAATTTTTTAACATCTGCATGATGCTGCAAGTATAACACTTTCTACTAATTCTAGGAATTATGATTTTTATCACGACTTTACTATTCTTAATTGGAGGATTTGGAGCACGAGTAAATAATTCCAGCACATATAAAGGCTTCTGTGATGGCAACAGATTAAACACTTTGCATTTAGCATGCAAACAACAGGTGAATGGCTTTCAGAGGGACATTTTCCTTTCTGACATTTGAGATAACTACATTACAGTTATTGCTCCATAGCACAGAGAGAAAACTTAATTTAGAAACCAAATCCCTGTGACTCCAGGTGAGACAATTTGTAATTCACCGTTCCTGCAACGAGGAAAATGATCCCACTGTGGTGAGGAATTTAGCTGGTTATATGCAGCTGAACATTTGTAATTGTTTTTCTTACAACCATCACTGATGTTTGCAGTATGGCTGAGTTAGTCTTGCTGCTATATTTAGTCATTTGGTTCAGCATTTGGGACATCAGTAAATCTCTGGTGCTGTGCAGTGCACAGAAGCAGCTCAGGTAACTGGCAGCTCTTTAGTTCCCTGCCTGGAGGCTCTGAAATTTTGGAGTGGGCAGGCATTGGGATACATGGAGGAATTCTAAAGCCATCATTTAGGGGCAGTCAGTAGATGGGTGAGGTTGCCTTACTTTATTTATTAGGTGCACAAGTAAGTGAAGATCTCTGCACCCTTGATGGCTTTTAAATTGAAATTACGAATTAGCTCATCCAACACCCACTAGAATAAGAATGGTCAGACAAGGGGAAAGTAAACATTAACTTCTTGCAAACTTCTTGTTACCTTAATCACGATTCTGCACCTAAAAATGCAGGTGGTGTATATGAGGTTTCTACTGGAACTAAGGAAATGCCTCAGGAAAATTAAAGACCAGTTGAGATGTTTGCCTGTGGCAAAATATGCCCCTGGAGACATGGACTAGCTGATATTGCTTCAGGTTCCAGATAAGTTGGATTTTGTTTAATCCATGTATGAAGTTAAGAATTGGCTTTTCCTCAAGATCTCAATTACACTGATGCTTATAGCAAGACATAGCAGACAATCTCCTGGCCTCCTGCAGACAAAAAACAAGCTCTTCTCTGTATTCCTCCTTGATCATTCAGCAGGAGCTGGGAATCTGATGCTCAGAGCAAAGGGCCACTGCTCAAGGGAAAGTGCATCATCCTCTCTCTGTTCCCTGTGTTGTTGCATTTTCCTTTTTGTGAAGTCTTGTGGTGCTGCCTTATGCAGGCCTTGAACAAAGAGATGTCATAAATTGGGATTCTGCAGAATATTAAAGAGATTCTCATCGTCTCCCTTGAGGGTGTCGGTGTTAAAAGTTGAGCCACCAGATTCAAGGGAGTGAGAAGCAATGTACTAGTCAGGGAGCTGTTGTCACTGTTCCATAGCCTTGTCTTTAAGATAGTTTGGAAAGGGAGGGGCTGATCCCTGTCACAAAGAAATGACTATAAACTATCAACTGTTATGGCCTACTGTCTGGATAAGAGAAATGTATTTTGCCATTTTGCCACCTAAATGGATCTGTTAATCAGCTCCCTGGTACATGTGGGGTCTGGCTGTCCATAAACTGGATGAGATCTTCTCTTCCAATCTGCAGGGTGTTGACACTTCCATTCTGAAGTGGGAAGAAACTAGGATCTACATTTTTCATGAGAGTGAGTCAAAAAGCTATGCTTTAAAGAAAGAAGAAAACCTGTGTAGGGAATTTACAGTCTCTAAACAAGCTGAGATTTTAATCTAGATTCGTCTTCTCCCAGGTCCAACTGATGAGCATATTGGTTATTTTAGTTGGAGGTTGGGTATTTATTTTATTTTATTTTATTTTCTTCTTTCCACATGTTAACCTGTCTGCTGACAGAGACTTTCTTACCAAAAAAAAACAAACCTCCAAAAATTCATCAGAACTGGTATGTGTCTGCAAAAAAGTATATTTCTTATCAATTCTTTGATCAAAATTCATCTGTCTTCATGAAGCTCCCAAACTGTTCCACTTTTTTTTTGCTTTACAACTACAGGAATAACAAAAGTAACTCCTGGCCAATAGTTGGCAAGATAAATGTTGGTGTCTTTTGCTTAGAAAAGTAGACCCTGAAGTTTCTTTCTCCTTTTTCAGAAATGATGGCCTTCTCATTGAGTGGTGTTGCTATGTGTCATCCTTTTTATCAGCTAATTTTGCAGGAGAGAAGTAGGGTCAGAGAACGAATGAGCCAAAAGTAGAACTGCAGTGCCAAGAGGTGCTTGTTTCGGTCTCTTCTTTCTCTTGTTCTTCCCTCAGTACATTGCAATTAGGACAGGGAAATGTCTGGTCCAGTTGTCATGGAAGTCTTATTTATAAGTACCATTTTGAAAATGATTATGCTTTTTATAGCTCCTGTCAACATCTACAAGGACAGAACAACTTGTGCAGCTGGCGTGGGAAGCCAATGTAGAACCTTAATTTAAGGAAAGATTCTGGTTTCTTGGGCCACTGTCAGAGGTAACAACCGAATTTGGCCTCGATTTTATATTTCCTTTCCACATTTGCAGACAAACAACTGTCTGGTTGGAACACAGAGGGAGAAAATAGATGAGGAAAAGTAAAGAAAAGAGCAGCAACACTGTGAGTTGTGCTCATGATACCATCAGTGAGAGGCAGAATGCCCTGCTGGGGGCTGGGTTTCAGCTCATAGGTTGGCATTTCATCTCAAGCCAGTTGAGAGGATAGTTTGGAAGAAAAAGGTTTTTTTGACTCTTGAGATTTTTGAGACTTTAAAGACTTTTATTTTCTCTGAAAGGGAAGTATAAGACATTTCACCCTAAAAGAGCAAAAACAGCAGAAATTTTGTAAGTGCAAATATACCCAACTGACTGGAGCACACAGTGAAGACGTAGAAATGCATTTTACCATCTGTAATCATTCCTCAATATTTTAGCTAAATGTTTTGGAATGTTCTGCATGGGAGTAAATAAAGATGGTGTAGTAACTATGCAGTGTAGAGGTAACTTTTTTGTTAGAACAAAGGCATTATCTATACCCTAGAAAATATTTAGTTACTCTGGCAGAGCAAATAAACAGCCTGTATAGGATAGTTAGCAATACAGATATATACTTTTCTATACTAATTATGAATGGTCTGTAATAAATGACATTTTCAGCTGAAAAAGGTGAGAAATGCTGGCCTTTGGGTGGGTTGACACACTGAGTCTGGAAACCTTGTGCCATGGATTCTCTTCTTGGTGTGATCAGGGCCCTTTGTGTGCTGGCAGCCTCACCTGCCCATTTGCCAGACACGGTGCTTGTATGTTGTCAGCACTGCTTTCAGATGAATGTGAGGGTGACAACAACCCCCAGCTTGAGACACCGCCTTTTTTACCGTAATAAATACATTTCAATTGCTAATAATGGGCCCAAGAGGCAGAGATAGAGGATTTTATTAAATATAGCTTATAGCAGAAAGCTTTTCATCTGTTAGCAGGAAAGCACATTACTGTCATCAATGATGTGTGAGGAGATTGACAATGTACCACTTTGGAGTGGGAAAGGCAGGAACGTAGCCAAAATTACCATTACAGAGCAAAGTTGCTCTGTAGTCGTGTCAGGCCTCCTCTTTGACCCACGGATTTTCAAAAAGAGAATCATTACTTTTATCATGGATTTTTCTGACCTACAGTTCATACTAGAAAGGTACCTCATTAGACTGTTAGCAGTATGTGCCCAAAGCATGGCAAAAATATTGTCAAAAGCACTTCACCTGCCTGTCCTCTTCTTTGAAATATATCAGGAACTTAACTTACATTCTAAAAGTAATTATCCTTTTATTTTAGCATCCTTAAGTAATAACTATGACTTTATTAAAGCTTTTCCGTTCAATTCTCCCCCTTTATTCACCAGACATTTTAGTTAAAAATATTTTGCATCAGCAGACAGTTGATATATCCTAAAGCAAGATTTATTTTAAGTACTCTGAATCCAGAAATAAAAGTGTAGCTAATACTTTCTTCTGATTTTTTTGTGCTGATTTAAAATAGTATTTGACAGCGAAAACTTTTTTGCTTTGCTGAAAGCTGGAAATGTCCAGAGTTTAGTGGATATTTCCCTTAATTTTGGTCATTCCAGGTTATTCAACCACCTGAACAGACATGAACTTTCAAAAGCCCTGATTCTGAAATGGTCATCCATCACCTCTATGCCCATGTGAGCAAATAAGGAGAATTGAAACTTGGGAATTTTCAAAGGAAAATTCCAAACAGGTGAATGTTTTAAAACCCGGAAAATAGATCTTACATTTAATTGTGTTGTAAAACTGATTTTTTTTTCACAAAAGGGAGATACTGGGGAAAAGCACAATTTTTATACAACAAAGTGGGATTTTTGACATGATGCTCAACCAACGTAAAATGTAAATGTCAACATCTCAGAAGAAAATGCCTTAAACTAGTCAAGATGAATCTGTCAACCTGTGTTTTGACACTTTGCTGTGAAACCAGACATGATTCTGTGAGTGCTTCTGTAGCATTCTTTCAGCCAGCTCGAGAAAGCACTAAAATACATCTGGTTTCATTACAAAAATTCAGAAGTATCCCTTTTTTCTCTTACTTGCATAAGGAGTAATGAGTGGCTGCTTGTCAAACCGATCCCTGTATGTTTAGATTAGCTCATTTTACTAGATACAAGTCCAATTTTTTCCAATTATTTTGATTTACAGTGGACACCTAGTAGTTACTGTAACCTTTATCACTCAACACTAGTTTTGCTTTCAATCCTTCTCTCTTTCACTGCTGTATTGTGCTATCAGCACAGCTGTTGGTTTATTTGTTTGGTTGTGGCCCTCGTGCAAAGCTAATAAATTTTTTCCTCTAGAAATAGAGGTAGCCTTCTGAATTCAAAATCCTGTAGCCTAATGATCAGGTGTACTAAGACAGCCTTCAGCCCTGGGTTTAGCCTTGGGCAAAGCTATTAACTATTCATCTGCCTTTTCATGGTGATCATACTGCTTTTGGCCTTGTTGCTGCTTCTATGGCTTTGTGGGACCTGGTCATGGGGAGAAAGTCTGCTATATAAAAAAAAATAAGAGATAACCCACTCCCCAGGGAGATGGGGGGGCATGGAAGTGAGAGCTATCAGATGATTATGGACAGGTGGCAAGGACAGAGAGAAATAAAGTGCTGCTGGAAGGACAGTGGGCAGTGGGGTCAGCATCTGAGGTTCTTTTAGTTTCACAATAAACACTGTACAGCAGCCTGTAAATGATCTGCTAATGACACATTCACAAATGTCTACGTTTGCAGAAAAGTGTATGGATTTGTTCTCAGGTCATTATTGCGAAGTAAATAATAAATAAGGGAACAATTCATCCATATTTGACTATGGGAAGCAAGATGAAGTAGATGATCACTCACAGTCATTAGCACTGTGCATTTTATATAAAGGCTATGTGCAGCTCCCCATTTTTGTCATTGTTTATGTGTAGAAATATCTGCATTAAAAGTGACCAGGAAGTTCTAGTTGTATGTTACCATATTAGCTGGCCACAGACACTGCCTGTACAGGGTCCCACATGTATGTGTTGAGCCTTTTTCACAGTACTTCAGTTGCTGTATTATCCATTGGCACCTTGGGTTTTTTCTGGAGAAGATTTCAAACAAAAGGAAACGTTCAGTTGGTCTGTGAAGTGGAGGCAGCACGTATTTCTAGGCTTTGAAGAGCTGTTTTGACTAGAATTCTTGAAATAGTTTCCTTACCCTATTTAGGTGGTTTGGAATTGGAAATGATGATTCGTGTTTTTGTTAAGCTTTTGCGTTGCCAGTTCTGCTGCTTTTTGTGTTTACTATTACAGTAGCAGCTACAAAATCCTCCCACAAGCAGACTCTCACTGTTTAAATATGACACTCCGTGCCCTGAGGAATTTGCAGTCAATAGGCTGGGACAAAATGAAGGGAAAGAAAAGTCCCCTCTGAGCTGAGGAACAGCAGCTCGTTTAAAATCGTGCAGGGCTGCAGCCATTAAGTCAGTCTGGGACACTTGGAGGTTTGTACACCTGCACCAGCAGCCAGGATGTGAGTTTACAGTGCACTGACTGCTCTGACCTCCCAGGTGGGCACTAATTGTGAAGGTTTTTATTCCCGGGGAGCAGCTAGGGAGGAGTGTGCTGTAAATGACTCTGTGAAAGCTGCTTCTGGCATAGGTCACAGCATCCTTGAGGCTGCTGTAAGATGACCTAATTCTGTACCTGCCCTGCCTGTCCCACTGCGAGGAGGGATCACCTGGCACGAAGCTCCAGCCCACTTTGCTCTGCAGCTCTGAACTGCAACAGAAACCCTCTCCTTTGGGGCAGCTTTGGGAGGTTATGGTTCCTGTAGTTTGCCCTCACCCCAACTGCCTAAACTGCAAAGGACATGCTGAAAAAACTGCTGGTACAGGTGGAGGTTTCTAAGGACTCATTTCCCTGAAGGCACAGGCTGTGCTTTCTCCTCAGCTGTCTGAGGCTGGGGTTATATCTGGAGGCCATAACCATATCAATCCTCCTGACTGGGAATTAGAAACCAAACTTGGCACTGGAATATTTTTTCTCTGGTGGTAGCCTTCTGCAAGTCCAGTCTCCAGCAATCCCTTGAAAGTAGCAAATAGCAATCAGAACACTGTCTTTTTAAAATGGACAAAGCAATTCTTCGGCAAATAGAAACATATGTTCTGCAATGAAAAAAAAAAATTCTAATTGTGACTTTTTTTTTTTTGAATTGTCATTTCCCATTTATCTGAGAGCTGTTTTCAGGGGCTTTGACTATTTAGGCTAGAGTAATACTGTTGTTGTTTGTTTTTTTTTTTCTGAGGATTATATGAGCATTTGGGAGGAGCACCAAGAGATGAAAATCATATGTGGAAAGAAGGAAAATAATTACTTTGGGCAAATTCTGGGAGAAGTTACAAGACTCATGCAGCTGAAATCTGTCACTCAGCTGTGCAGAAGAACAAAACCTGCTGTGTTCTCTATGCCTCCCTGTCCAGTGCCAAATGTCTGCAGGACCTGCCTGCTGAAGGAAGGAGAGGGAAGCATTTGAGCATGCTGCTCTTGCCACAAAATGCTGAGCTACTGTTCTGAAGGATGGGTATTTTCAATCCACTGGCATCCTCTCCTCATTATTGCTCTCCCATTGCCTGTGTGACCCGAGGGATTTGCTGTCAGACCTGTAATGATTTTGCACGGATCGAAGAGTTTTTATTCTGGCCTTGATTCCTTTTCCTCTGTCCAGCTCTCTGATAATTTGTGTGGGCCAGATGTTGCTTGGCTATCTGTGCTTGACTTTCAAGTTAGATGCTCTTTATTTGTCATTATATATTGATTATAGAAAGAACATCTCAACTTTCTGCATAACAAGTTATATCAAAATTGTTGCAAGAGGCAGTGATGGTAGGTAGACTTTATTGTCCAAGGAGATGCTTGGTGTTCTTCCAGCTTTTTTCCTTGTTTGCATTTATCATCCTTTATGTGTTCTCTGGTATGCTACTTCCCCAGTCAGTGGCCAAACTTTCATCTGGATGAATCAGCAAAGACTTCAAACACAAGTGTTTTGGCACAACTCTTTTTGTAAATTCCAAGTCCGGGAGTAGTGAACTGCTATTTTAAGATAAACATTGTAACTCTCTTAAAGTTTACATTTGGACTGAGCTTTATCAAACAAAATCTTTGGCAGTGAGAGCTGCCAGTTTTGGGTTTCAGAATCATAACTGATAATTATGATGTGACTTCCTTAATGTGAGCAGCAAATGCAGTTGAGGGAAAGCTCTTTCTGAGCAGAATAATGCTGTGTGCAGTATCCTCTCAGATTAGTGGGTATGAGAGTACACTCTGCCTGCCCTCACTGCTGCTCTCCTTCTCCTCATCCCAAGACATCTTACATGCATTTCTCATCCTTCAGGTACCTAACAGCGAACACAAAATCTGAGCCCGAGGTTTAATTAAATATAACAGTGCACATAATCTCCTTTCCAGGAATGGACAGCTGCTGTATCTCACAGGATGAAACCCATACCAACCCAACCTGCTGCAGCTCCAAAGCACTGCAGAAGTCTCTGCAGTGCCAAGAAGTGGCCAAAAAGCACACTTGATTCTGTGCTGCTTCTGGGCTAATTCATTCAGGCACCTCTGCAGTGCTCTTGTGAGTGATTCTGCTTCACAGCTTGGTGCATATTTGTCTGGGTGTGTCTTTGCCCTGCATGCACACAGGTAATGTTTTCTTTCTAGAAGAGTTACCTGAAATTCTTGAAAGGCAACTGAATATTGCTTTAATACTTAATAAATAAAAATAATAATAATTAAATACATAAATACTGCTAGTATTAAGAACAGTGAATACGATCAAGTGAATTATGAAATATTTACACACAGTGCTATGGGATGAATGTGAATAAGGGATGCTGGCCATTCTTCTGGTATTGAAACATGTCTCTGACCAAATGTACAAACTGGGCCCTTGAGAAAGGAATCTGAAACATCCAATTAATTTCCTGTGTATCCTTAGCATAATTGCTATAATCCAAAATTGTATTTGAAAGGTTTTGCACTACGGAGTAAGTTGCTCAGCAATTATTTCTTAAAGCACTTAACAGCAAGGTGAGGCAAAAGTGGCTGAGTGTATGTTCAGATCTTGATTCCTTCGCCTAACAAGGGAGAACTTTGGGGTTTAGCTTCTGTTTATGATGAAATGAAATGCATGTGGTTCTCCTCAGTGTGAATATGGTTGTCTGTATTTTAATAAGTCCTCTTGGCAGACTTCTTGCAAGCTGTTGAATGCTCTTAAAGATATTAAATACTCTCATGTCATACAAATCAGTTGACTAGAAGAGGATGACTTCTGTATTTTAATTGAGAAATGTGATAGTTCATTTGTCAGAGGGACTAAAAATTGTCTTTGAGGGGAAGACTGCAATGTGAGGTCACATTGTTTATTAGGGATCAGAAAATCGAAATGGGGGAGAGACAGAATATATACCTCAACTTTTGGAAAAGTCTTAGCAGAAGTATATATGTTATTAGAGGTCAGAAACATAATTCTCAAAATCTCCAAACTGGAGACTACACAGTCTCTTCAAGATACCTATTTGAGTGTTCCATTTCTTTACCAGTTTTGAAGATGGATGCTACATTTCCTCTTTTATGGTCCTTTAACTCTGTAAACCCTTCACATTTTTTTCAAGAGAGTGTTGTCAGCTCTTTAAACGCTTTGGGATGGAGTTTCCCGGGTGCTTTGAAAACTTCACAAAGAAAAAGACTGAGTACAAGTACACCTGGTTCTCTTCATGTACAACACATCATTTATTCTGAAGAGGGAGGTCAAATATTAGTAGACATTAGGAAACCCACCTCTTGAAATATGAGATTTCAGTAGGAAAGGGTTCCTAGGGGTATTGTCAAGTTAAGCTGACTAATCTTTGAGGCTTTTTATTTATTTTTTTTTTTTCTGCCACTTGTTATAACTGGAGATGTTTTGGGCAGCTTTTCCAAATGTGGAAGTTTAAGGTTCTGTCAGTCCCTGCAGACTATAGAGGTGAATCCAATATTATTGAGGTAGTGAGGCATTTAAGCTTTCATAATGCCTGGAAGGAAAAAGAAGTAAACTCCTGGGACTGTTTAAATCTTATCCAAATTTTTGGAGTTGCACAGATGTGCAGCATAGCACATAGGGTTCTCAAAATTCAGGCCAGTTAATTTTGCTTTTAGTGGATGTGTTTAGGCTCTACTGGAGCCTTAATGACATTTATTTTGCTTGCCATGCAGAGAGCTACTATTCCCTGTATGTTAAAATCCATTTCACCCTCCAAACTTAAGAGAGCTGTGAGTGAATGTTGAAAACACTTGAGTGATGAAGTTATTAAGATTTTTAAATCTTCCAAGGGATAGGCATTTGTGCTGACACTGAAAAATCAAACAGTATGCCACAGGATACAGCATATATTCTGAATTGGCAGAATGAAATATGAACTGCTGCTGCTTGTGTTTATGAAGTGAGAATTTAAAATTTAAACCCAGACCAGGGTGCAAAAGCAATTAAGCTTAATATAAAGGCAAGATATAAGAGGGAAAATGATTCTGAGTGGATTCAATACTTGGTATATATATAGCTGCTGTTGTATATGGCAGACAACTTGTAATCAAAATATTTTTACTTTAACATGAAAATATTTCTGTCAATACTGTGTCATTTTGGTCTTCTATACCCAGGG
The DNA here is from genome assembly GCF_003031625.1 of Empidonax traillii. Classification (NCBI taxonomy): domain Eukaryota; kingdom Metazoa; phylum Chordata; class Aves; order Passeriformes; family Tyrannidae; genus Empidonax; species Empidonax traillii. Next base: position 270,659 of record NW_020955295.1, on the reverse strand, counting down.
AGTACAAAGAGCAGTTTTAAGCAAAATTGGTCATAATACGTGTAAAGCATCCATGAAAGAATGCATTTTCCACTGCAATTAAAATTACATTTTGGGAATACTAAGCTGATAGTGTTTGGAAGACTCCTTGCAGGAGTGAAAATTTTATTCTCAAAAACTTTTCATTTGTGTTCCTACTGCCTTGCAATTCAGTTGGGAGGCTGGCAAGGAATCATAACTGATCACCTTGAAAACTGGTATGGACTTTACCTCCCTAGCAAAGACGTGTGAGTGATGGTTAACAGATAAATTTTAAGAGATTTTGCGTCTTTTTGGAAGATCATGCAGTTGCAATACTTCCTATTACCATTTCGTTAAAAAAATACAAGAATCGTGGAAATGCAGTCACTAGAAGCAAAACATTCAGTAAATTTGTCAGAATTAATTCCAATTTTATTTTTAAAGTGAAGTAGAAAGGCTATTTACTGAAGGGAGCTGGACTTCTCAAAAAAAAAAAAAAAAGAGAAAAAGGTATGTTGCTGGTCAAACAAATCATGATATTGAGGGGCATTGTTTAAAACGAGATTCTGAAAGGGCTGGGAACATTCGGGTCAGATAATGGCACATTGCTGATGTCAGTAACAGAAAGCTGGAGCTGCACCTCAAAGCTGGGCTTGGATCTCACAGGGAGAGCTGGGAGGGCTTTAAGCCTCCCCCGTAAAGTCTCTTCTGTTCTTCTCCTGCCCACGGAGCTGGCAGCTCCCAGCCCTGGCTGCTGCCCAGCAGTGCTGCTCCTCTGAAGCTGCAGAAATGTTTGACACTGCATAACCCTCAGGCCAAACAAAAATAAAAAAAGGGTTTTCCTTGGCTGCTGTCCCATGCTGTGACCCACCTGCACCCCTGGTGCTGGGTGCAGGCAGGAGAGCAGGGAGAGGGTGTCTGTGCAAACCCCTCTCCCTTTTTCTCCAAACACTGGGGCTGTGCCTGCTGGAAGTAAGCCAAGCTTGGAGGGAAGCAGATGGAGTTTAGAAGCAATCTCTGGGAAGGACACTATTGCAAATAGCTCTTAGTCTACCGACCAAACTAAAAACTTTTGAAGTTTTCCTGCAGAAAGTTTAGCTTTGCCAGAAAGCAAAGCAAAGCCAAAGAAAACGCAGAAAGTCCTTTTCCACTTGGAAGTTGTTTGTTTTGGGGTCTGTCAATAGCTGCTGTAAAATCTTCATGCTGCTAGTCTGGGGAATATCCTTCTTTGTGCACAGGCTGCTAAATCATCTGCCACACGGTCACCTGGGGATCTCCTACCTGTAACCTGTGTTAGTTACAGTGGGGAATGGCACTGGAAGGAATGGCACAGAGCTGGGAGATCAAGTTTAGCTGCTCTTAAACTTCACCACATGTGTGGCTGCGTTTGCAATTTGGCTAATGAGCAACACAAGGCAAAGAATGCCCTTGCCTTTCCTTAGAGATACTGTGGGCTTTTCCAAGGAGAGCACAGAGCACTTTTTTTCCCAAGTGGTGAATTACCTAATTTCAGTAAATTGCCTCCTTTCCAAGTTGTACAAGCAACTTTCTTTTATAGCTCTACAAGGAGATACTTCCAGGTGCTGCACATAGTGCAGAAAATACATTATGGTGCCAGTTGCTCACAGACTAAAAAGAAAACCTCAATGTTTTTCTCTTTCAGAAACAAGTAATTTCATTAATATTTTTCCAAGCCAATGAGCAAGCAAAGATTATCTCCCTGCATACTGGTTTCAGGCACAGTAGTAACTTCACACAGAAACATTAACAGCAGCTTTTATTATTCACGGTTTTGATCTACTTTGTGGAGACAGAACAGCACTAATCAGTTGATTTGACTTCCTCTGAAGTAGCTATTGTAAAGCTTATTTGGGAAGAAGATAAGAAACATGAGATGTCTTTGCTCTGGAAAAGAAAACAAAAGAAAGGGTTGTATTACTCTTTTCTGTAATCTGTGTTTTGTTGTTTGTGTTTTTTTTTTTTAATTCTTTTTCTGCTCTTTTTTTTTTTGGGTGAGGGGTGGTAACATCAGTTAATAATAAGAAAGAGGTATAAGATAAATTTCATTCATGTGCAGAAAATGGAGGGGAAGTGATATTCTAGATGTGAGCTCATACCTAATGGTCGTATCCTTGTCAAATGTAGGTGGTTGTTACAAGTGTTGTTTATAAGGAAAATGCTTTCAGCTAGCAGTCTCAGGAAAAAGTAGGATTGCATAATTTAGAGGGTCGGGCTTTGTAAGGCAGCACTTGCTTGTGTAAGTCTTTTGAACACAATCTTCATCATTCTAACTCATCCTCCAAAACTGTTAAACACATGGTTTTAAAGGAGAGGTCTTTAGTGTGAGGTGATCATGGACTTCTGTAGGAATCTGATCTGGACTGGAAGCTGCCTTGGCTTCCTAAGACATTAATCACAGCCTGTGTTCGAATGATTGCATATTTTTAACATTCATATGATTTTGCTCTTTTACTGCACTTCTGCAATTTTCCACATTTGTTTGATGGGACAGTTAAATGCTACTGCTTGTGAGATAAATAATTCATGGTTTCTGAAGCACAAATAAGTCTGTAGTCATACTATAAGAGGCAGTCTTTTATGTGGCTTTGTTTTAATTCATGCTTTGTTACCTTTATTATCACTGATTGCTATTTTATAATAAAGCTACATTTTACAATCCGAATAGGTATGTTTTAATTTAAATTTAAATTTAAACTGAGTAGGAGACTGGTACTAGCAGTGTGTTTGTCCTTTCCAGAAATGCAACTTTGCAAAAGGCTGCTCCACTATTAATCCATTCATATGTGTGAACGGGAGATATTGCAGATATTGTCTTGGAAATTTTATAAATGAGTACCTGGAAGAACTGAGTAACCATTATTATGTACAGAAACCTCCCCTATGAGTAAATAAGATCTACAGATCTCTGGAGATGATTTGTTTCAATGCAGCTTGAACATAATATTTCCATTTGCAAACAAATTTGATCAGATACAATAAACAGTGCTGGAGTCTTAATGTAATTCTATTACCTATAAGTCAGTACAGAAAACAGCAATGCAGATGCCTGACAAAAGGCAGAGTAGCTTCTTCACCTTTGCTGATAAATATAAGTGTAAGTCGTGTAATTCTGATAATCAAACAGAAAAGTAAGAGAAAATAATATCCCTAGTCTTGTCAAAACATAAAGGGAAAGTAGATGAAAGTTGATGCTTTGAGGAAAAATGCATGCTAGATTTAATGTAAGGAATACTGATGTAGAGCTGAAATTCAAATACTAATAAAAATATCCTTTGATATCCCACTATGCAGGGAAATGCAAACTGCTCCAAAATAAAGATCAGGCAGGATAGACCTGCCATTTGTTTTAGGTTTTTTTGTCTTACCATACCTATTTTTAAGCAATCAAGGGGTTGGAGGGTACCTGGGGGCTTTGAGTACAAGGTTCTACTATATGACAGCTATGGAGACACTGAATCTAACAGGTTCAGGAGAAAATCTGGGATTTGTTTTTCTACTGATCTTTCACCTTGGGTTTAATCATGGTACTGTAAACCTTTTAATCTCTAAAATGGCAATGCTGTTAGATGGCTTGTAAAAGTGTTGGAATAGAGAAGAATTTTATCACAGCTCTAAAGTTACCAAATGCTTTTATTTCTGCAGAGTGCAGCTGGTGGCACAGCTTGTCAGCAGAGCACGGTGCTGATGGTTCTGAAGAGAAGCCAAGGCAGCAAAGGTAAGACTGTAGGACCAATCCTGGGTTATGTTTGCCATTGAGGGGGGCCCGAAGAAGGCTGTCAGGTATGAAATGCAAGAATATAGCAATGCATAAATGAGTCTGTCTGTGTGCCTAGCATTTAGGTAAAAGAACCCCACCCAACTTGTAAAAGAAAATTGAGTCCATTGTGTCTTCTGCTTCACTGATAGGATTATAATATTTCTACATATTCTTTAGAAGAAAATTAAATACTTTTCCTGTCTGTCAACTACACTCTATTTTTGCTAACGTGTCAATACTCAGTAGTAGGAATCAATGAGACTGAAACTATTTTTCAAAACATATTAAAAAAAAAAACGCTATTAATTTTGTTATTTTGTTTGACAAAAATTTAAACACCCCCCCAAGCTAAAAGGAAGGATCTCAAAGGGACTGGAAGACAGCCATTACTATCACAGTAGAAATTCCTGTTGTCTTTACTGACAGGAGGATCCCACCCATTGTGAAATCAAAGGAGTAATCAAATCAAGAGAGATTACATTTCCACCAGATCATGTTGGTAGAAGAGTTCCAATCTGCTTGAAGGAAATATAAATGAACAGAAAGTTTTTCTCTTCTCCACCCCCTCTAACCAAGAGCTTTGAGAGCTCTTGCTGGCTGCCTCTATCCAGCATGTAGCAGCTCAAATTTCATGTTTATATTCTTCCTGAAAGGAGTTTTAGTAATATACTGGAATAAAAGGAAGCAGCATGAGTCTGACAAGGCCGCTGCTGGATCTTATGGCAACTTAATGGCTCTTCTTCTCTCTTATCTCTCTGCTTTCAAACATCCTCCAGCCAAAGTCTAACTTGTCATCGTCATATGCTCAGCAGCACCGTTATTATCTCCTCTAAATGTGTGTAACTGCATGTTAATATTCTGCTGGGTTTGAGCATTGGTTTATACAAGACCAGAAAAGGGATCATCAGCTGCAGAATGAAAATATTATTCACTTCTGTAGAAATTTTTTTTCCCCACTGTGAGTCCATGCTGTTTTCTTTGAAAATGTTAACTTTTTTTTTTTTTTTTTTTCCTCAAAAAAATACCCTTTTGTTCTCTGATCATCTGGGTTCTAGCTTTGGAAAAACTACAAAATGGTAGATTATTCTAAACTCCTCTCAGTGTAATGGAATCGGTTACAGAGTAGAGGCTACTAGAAAAAAAAAAACCCAAACAAACCAAAAAACCTAAACCAAAACAAGTATAGTGCTAAGGAAAATATTCAACAGGTTTACTTCCTGTGCTCAAATATCCTCCTTTATGAAACAAATTTCCTGCTCTTGTTATTTCCAAAAGTAAAATATAACTTTGTGCAACAGCTTTGGAAAATGGAAGAGCAGAGGCCCACACTTCAGAGAAGCATGTGATTGTGGAATTTAATCTGGGTAGGCCAAACCTCTCAGGAAGATTGCATCTGCCTCTGTAAGACTTGGCAAACCTCCGAGTCAGAGAAATCTTTCTGCTTTTTCTGTTCAAGGCAGAGACACTCTTCCATTTTTCTTTTGGCTGAGAAAATTCATCTAATTTCTAGTCAGAGAAAAATGAAAGAGTAGCCTGGTCTGAAAAGATTGGGTAAGTGTGTTATATTTTATACCAGTGCTATATTTTATATCAAAAAAAAGAGGGACCTGAGAAGGTTTGTTTGTAACTCACCTTTTCCATTTTAGCCTTCCCACTGACAAGTTTACCTGAAAATCAATATTTTACATTGAAAAAAATACGTTCTGTGTCAGGAATATTCCCAAGGAATATAGATCTTAAAGAAACATGCCAACACTTGCCAGGTAAATATTTGTAATGAATAATCTGCCTGAAACCCCGGGGGAAACTGCAGATCTGGAAGCAATGGCCAGTTTCTACAGTGGTGCTCTGGAGCAACTGTTCTTCTTTTTTGGTGTTTTTTGTCCTCTGTGTTTACCACAGGGCTGCATTGTTACTCTTCCTTTGGCAGTGGTGACTTTTCTTCTTGCAAATGTCAACCCTCAGCAAAAAAATCAGCATCTCTTAACCAGTAGTTACACAGGCTACCCTGCAGGAATGAGGCACTCAGGACAGAGGAAATCATGCCAGCAGCTCTGGGAGCTTCGTGTTGGTCCCAGTTTGTCATGTGCAAATAGAAGGAGGTTGTAGGATTTTGGTTGAGCAGGGTGGGCACCCACAGAGATGTGGGTGTGAGACACAGACAATTGTTTCTTGTCTCTGCTGTCATTTTTTGCTGGGGTATGTGTCACCTAAACTCTGTTTCAAGCCCTTCTCTCAAATGAAGGTGTTCATACCTGCTTGTGTCTTGTGAAAGAACTCTGGGTCTATAATTCATAAAGTCTTCTTGATTCTATATTCTGAGGAGGCAGTGAACTGATGATTGGATTCTTTGCACTCTGGAACAGGAAATCTGAGGGATTTAATCATACATAGGTGGTCAGTTCTTCACACTGTGAACCAGGATTGTCTCTTCTAGGGAACTTGTACTGGAAGAAAATCCATAATTATTGTATTCTGCATCCATACAAGTAGCCTAGGTCTGAAAATATCTTGTTGTTACAGGAGTAATCTCCCCAGAGCTAGACTGCCCAGCAGTTCCCAATATTTCAGCCCTGCATAAACCCTGATTTGATGTAAAAGTCACTAAAGCTATCATGAAGACAAAGTGAAATGATTCTCTTATGTCACAGTGGCAAATTGGAAAGTGGAAATTGATTTTATTTTTAAAATTGCCACATTCTCCCTCTGTACTTAAAAACAAGTGCCTTTTACTCTACATGTAAAGTAAGACAAAAGGTTTAATCTTCTGGAAAACCCACGACAACTGTCCTTGGAGAACATAAGTCAGAATCTATGTTAGTAGGGAGCTTTGCTGCAGATGCTTGGAGGTTCAAGCCAGATTTTATAAAGAGAAATTGTGTCTCACTCTGAAGAAAATGTAGAAAAGACAAAACCCCAGCCTCTCTCATCTGAGTGTGGAAAAGCATTCAGGTTACATATTGAATGTAAATGAAGTGTTTTGATTATTCTTGCAATTTTATGGAGATTAGAGCTTTTCTGTGAAGTGTACAGCTAGAGACTGACTTTTTTATATCACAATCTGAAGGCAAATGTTCAAACAGTAAGAACTTCAAAACAGACCACCCATACTTCTTTATCTATATATATGTGTGCATATATATGTATGCATAATTTTAAGGGAATCTGGTTTTGTTGTAAATTAATATTATTTCCCCAGCCTAGTTAAATTGCCATTGCACTCCTCAAATACTTCTGGGACATGGATCATCTTTTGTAGTGTAAGTGTACAGCTCCAGTGCAATACAACCTTTATTATTACTGGTGACCAGAAAGCTACCTCAGCTTAGAGAATGATAACCAGGGGCCTTTTGGAATATTTAAATAGCAGAAAGAGTAGTGTTGGGGTTTTTTTCCTGTGCATCCACTTTGCTGAATTTCATGATTTCAGCTCTCCAGCCCCACAGTTGCAGCAGCTGAGCTGCTCACTCTGTGTTGGCTCTGTGGGTGATCCGGAAAGGAAAAAATCTGCCAGTGCCACCACACAGCAGCAGCCTAGAAAGTGGGTGCTTTCTCTTAGCTGTAATTCCTCCTCCTGCTACTGCCCTTCCCATTGCCCAGTGCAAGCACATGGCCCTCTGTCACTGACTGGATATTTGTGTCTTTGAGAAAACTCATTTTTACTTTGTGTAGCACACTGAGATTATTGCATAATTCAGTATTTTCTTCAGTTTGCTTTTCCTTATTCTAAAGAATCTAGAACCAGATTGTTTTCCAAGCAGGGACTAAATAATTTAGAGGAATATATCATACAGGAGGGAGTTTAGACACACACTCAATGTTGTGCAGTATTTCTCCTAAGGCAGTAAAGACCACCCACACTGAGAGTCCAAGTACACTGTCCAAAACTCATTAATTGTCTTTAGCTTTTTTTTTTATACTTCTCACAGTGTATTTTCATGTGTCTGTGGCACCATGGCTGCCTTGCAGGTACCTGGCACTTTATGGTTTGAACTGCAGCTGTGAGAAGCTGTGAAAATAGTGTGTTGCCAGCAGAGCTGATAAAAAATTATTTTTCAGTCTGGTTAGAAAGAATTAATATATTGTGGCAAGCCACTGAAGTGAAATGGTCCAGAACCAAAGGGTTGGAAAGGATTTAACAAAGTGGTGGAGTAGGTTTCCAAAGCACATGCTCTCATTCTGACAAGCCAGGAGATGACATGGGAGAGGAAAGAGATTGGTCTTCCAAAAGTATTCCAGGAAGATTCTTGAGGACTGCAGACCTCTAGGTCCTACTTCTCCAGGTCAGCTGGTTGAAGCTATGACTGAAATTGGAAAATCTGTAAAACTGAACCCTGTGATTTCAAGGGATATACACTTGTGTATGTATATCTACACACATATGCATGTAAGGGAATCCAGGCTGATTTAACTATCCACACTCTATCTAGTACAGCAGGAATTTCCTCACCTCCGTATTTCACAAGTTCTACGAACAGCACTCCTATAACTAAAGCTAAAACAAGGAAGGAACTGCTCTTTTTTGTTTTAAAGGGACCTGTGTCATGAGTGACTTCACCTTTTATTACAATGAGAAAAGAAAGATAAAAAATAAAGGAGACTAGAGGCACTGATGCAAAGAGAACATAACACAAACGTTTCCTAAGAAAACCCCCTGATATCCAGCAGAAGGATTTTCAAAGTGATCCACAGCTGAATGGTTGAAATCTTCTCTCATGTCTCCAGCAGAGAGAGAAAAACAGAGAGAGAATCAATCCTTCACATTTTAGAGTTCTGCAGCTCAAGAGGAAAGCTGTGAAATGCCGGATTCCAGTTTTCATAGCGGTCCAAGAGGGCAATTTAGCTTTCCTCAGCAGCATGGCAGCAATAAAAAGAGCACAAGTAGAAAAGAACTAGATATTTAATAACTTAAAAAGTCTTATTGACATTGGCACATACTTATTTTCCACAGTATTTTCTGAGATTTGTGCTGAAATGGAAGCCTCTTAATAAAACAGTTGATATCTTGCCATAAAAAAAAGGTGTAAAGAAAAGCCATTTCAGACCATGTTCCACACTGTGTATGTGAATGAAGGGATGAGTAATGAACAAGCTTGCCAAATCAAAGTAGATAAAAGCAAAATAAACAATAAAACCACAAAACATTGCTAATAGGTAGCACAACATGCTCCTTTTTCAGTTGTGTAATTCTTTTTCCTGGCACAGATTTGAAAATATTTGTTTCAGCAGGAGTACGAGGCCCCTGTGCTTTCTACAGAAGCCTCACACGGGTAGTTTCCAATTACTGAAGCCAAATGCTTGGCACTCTTCAGGAAAGGGATTGGACTCTCGTAGGAAGAGAAAAACAGAATTGTACAGATATAAAAGTTTGATTTTTTTATTAAAAGAATATGGGGTTCAAAACTCATAAGCTCTACAACAAGAGACTTCAACCAATTCGTGTGTGAGGAGAGATTACCTGCAGATATACGATTTTATTGTACCAGTTTTACCATGAGGTTATAAGTTTTATTACTGGCTGATGCTCAGTAAAATCTATGACCATTGGCCTAGTATAGCACATCATCTTCTACAGTTCTTTCTAATTTTTCCTGTATATCAAGCTTTTCACCAGGTCAGCTGGAGTTCACATGAAAAGACCCTCATAGGGTTGGATTGAAGGTGCTTTGTTTAATTTTGATGGGTGACTGGCTACCTCTATCACCAGGCACAACTAATCAAATATCTTGTCATCTTCCCAGTTAGGATGTCAACATGTGGTCCATAGCAGCTTCTCTGAATTAATACTTTTTGAAATAACAAACATGGTAAATGCATAGACCAAAATATAATTGCAGAGAAAATACCTTTCTTGTTCTATTTCAGTAACACCAATAAAGTGGTGTCTTGGTTTTGGTGGGGGATTTGTTTTGGTTGTTCTTTTTTGTTTGGTTGTTTTCTTATTTTGTAAAAACGTATTAGTTTGGTTGTAACAAAAAAAAATAAAGCTTTCCTTTCTTCAGTCCAGAGCTGAAGACCAGACATTTTGCCCAAATTGATAAAATGTCATTATTTTAAACACATTTTTATCTTCCCCTGGAAAATAAAACACTGTGGTTAGCACAGAAATCCTTCTCAGTGTGCAGTCTCCAGATGGACTCTATCCAAAATCTCCAGAAGTCAATAGAGAAATATTCATGCTCTTCATGTGATGTTGGATCAAGACTTATTTTTAGCTCTAACCAAGATTACTTTCACACTACTGGCCTGTCTCTGAGAAGTATAAATTTTTATATAAATCTGTATTTACTAAAATGTTTCAAATCAGTAAATAAGTGGTTATGAGATGAAATTTTCCCCCACTGAAGTAAAACTCCCACTGATTTTTAAAGGGTAATATTTCATTCTTGCTTTGGGTGGGATGGGGTGTCTTTTTTTTTTTTTTTTCCTTCTTTTTTTTTTTCTTTTTTAAGTTTGTCCTCTTTCTCCTCATGAACTGACAAAATGAGCTACATTTATATTACCATGTATAGGGAATTAAGGCACAGAGTTTCCATTAAGAATGATCTGTTACCTCCAAAAAATGTTAATGTTCCTATTTCTGCTTTATTATTCTTCATTACATAGTTAATAGAAATGGAGCTGGATGCCTAATTGCACCCTAATGAAAACTTGTCCTTTTATCTATGGTTAGGAACAGATCCATGGACACGGTGTTAGGAAGAAAAGAACTTCCAAATGAATGGTGAGATCTCTTCTTGAAGTAGCTCTAAGGAGAGAAGACTAGAAAATCTAGTTGTTTATCACAGTTTTTCTTTACTATCCTTCTCTCTAGTGACTTATAGATCAAAGTTAAGTTTCACAGTTTGCATTTAATGACCTAATTTGGGTTGTGACTGGTATCAAAATGCTGAACAGAACATTTTCTATTTTCTATTTTTATTATAGTCTTTCTGCGCTGAAACCATCCAGTAAACTTTAGATTGCTTTAATTGCATGCTGATTCCCATCTCTGTATGCAGAACAGAACTATATGTTCTTCATCCATACTCATAGGACTGCCTTTTACTCCAGTGTAATAACAAAAGACTAAGAGAGCTACCACTTATTTTACAGTCTCTTGTGGTGATAAAGTATTGCAGAATGGAGAGGGGAAACAAGTTACATTTTTAAGAGGAAAGATGAATATTTGCTATTAAGGGGTGTAAGGACCAGAAAACAGATGCTGGTGCTTCTCTGGCAAGATAAAAAAATCCAGAGACTGGTGAAGCTGGAGAATCACTGTGATGGTAGGACCATGGGTGTTGCATGAAGGGTGCAGGTGGCTAAAGGAGTTCATTTTGTATTTATGAGGTTTCCTCTGTATTGTTCTATGACTTATAAACAGTAATGCTGCTTACACATTCAGACAGGTTCTAAATATCCTTCCATAGAAGCAGCTATAGAAAAGCTATACATTTCAGTAAGGACTGCAAAATGCTGCCTGCAGTGAGTGCTTCTGTGCCCCTGAAAATTGATTATTCCACTCTGTATATTTTCCTAAGCCATTTAAGTGGATCAGATAGTTATAGATATTTGACATGCTAAGTGATGGTCTGGCTAGAGCAGCACTTGTGTGAGGTAAGTGAATTGTTTCCAGTAAACTTGGCATCTCTGCATTGTTAATATGCTACCACCCACCCTAAAAATGGTCGGTCAATTTGTTGCAAGACATTTTTGAATTAAGTGAGCTGTATGGATTCATTGTGTTCTAAATATGTCATTGATTTTTTTTTTCTATGTGACTCGCTCCATTATTTTTTTTTGCTTCCTCATAATTGATTTACAGTGTATAAAGCACTTACTGTTTAATGCTTATTGAAAAATGAAATGATAAAAAGCAATATAGTGAAGATAGTGAAGATTTTTTTTGCAATCTCTCCTTCCTCATTATAGGTCTTGCAAACAGTTGTGCCTTATCTGAAATACTGATTATTGCCAAAACTGTGTAGGAAGCCAGAAACAAGGACAAGTTTTATTCCCATGGTGAATTCATTAATTAATATTTTCAAAGCTTTAGTGGGACACCACTAAATCAGCTGGTGAAGTAATATGAAATTCCTGATGAATAAATGATTTTCTTTCTCAATGTATGTAAAAGCATAGGGAAATAACTAAGAAGAGGAGTGGGCTTGACATGAAACTGTCTTTGAACTCTTGATTATGTTGCTCCATTGCTCTTGTTCTCATTATAGTTCTCTCAGTTGAAAAATATGCTAGAGACATACTGCCTTTGCAACAGATAGCGGTGAGAAAAGAGTGACTTAGAAAGCTTGAAATACTTCAGCCTATCTGTCAGGGGCCAAAGATAGCTTGACAGAATTGTGTTTCTGCCTGGTCTGAGGGATAAGTCACAATTTCAAAATATATCAGAAGCAGCCAGGACAAAGTACTAGGTTTTGATTTTCCTGATATAATCCTAAACCCTCTCAAGTCAGGTGAATGTTTCTTTGTTTAATAGCTAAGTGACAGGAGATTTGGGTTATCTTTTCAAAAGCTGAGGGAATATCTGAGAGGCAGCATTGTGTGTTTCAGTCTGATAGTTTAAAGAAAATTTTTTTATGTTTGAAGATACCTAGTATTTCTTTATTTATTTTTATACTAGTTTCTTATCTTTTGCCTCATCTGGTTCTCTCCTATAGTTAATCAGATTTTAGGACCCAAGTTTACATGAGCAAGCAATCTCTTGATGAATTCCATGTAAGTTTTGCTGTTGGGAAGACATGAGGGTTTGTGGGAGAACAGCACCATGTTCCAGGGCTAAAATCATTAGTGCTGAAGTCTATTATCTGGCAACATGAGTTGCTGATGCAATATGGAAATAAGCAAAATATTTATGACCTGAGCTTTGGCATGTCCATCTGACTCATCCTGCTTTGCACTAACATTTGAGAAAACTTCTGCAATTTCTCAAACATGTAACATTTTGTCCTGCAGCTCTAGTCCTTTATAAAAGGAGATTTTCTTAATTTATTCAGATAAGGGGAAGTTGCCATATCTTATGACATCTTTAAAAAGACCAATCATAAGTGCTTAATTAATCACAGCATGAAATGGGCACAGTCTTCAAGGACAATTACATTTTTTTTCCTTGCCTACAAAGTTTAGTTGGCTGCTTTCTTTATCAGAGCTGCTTGATATGAGAGAATATAGCTGAAATAGTTGATCAAACAAACACAAGATCATCATTGACACTCCTCAGAGTAAGATGACTGACCTCTAAAGCCTAGCTAGATATTTCTAGCCCACTGGTGTGGATGAAAGCTTACAATCTCTGCTTCAACCTTCAGAATATGCCCTTCTGTTCCAGCCAAACACTGAGAAAAAAAAAAAAAAATCCCACAAACCTAAAATATAACAGAAAGCCTAAATGCAGAGATGGGCTGCTTGCCAAGTGAGGGAGTGCCTGGTTTGAGAACAGCCAAGGCTCAGGTTCTCTGCGCTGGTCAATGAACTCATTACTTCTCGCCGCTGAGAAACACGAGGCTTCCTTTGTCACACAACCTGTCTCATCTCATTAGCACAATGACTCGAACATGTTGACAGCATGTAATGGTTTTCACTGCATATGCTAAGAAGTGGTTTTAAACCAATTTGCAGCTTGCTTTGTAGGCAGAGTGTGACTGCTGATTGCTGCTAAGGCCCCCAAAAGAAGTTATTCATTTGCCACGATTCCTGTAGGTAAAATATGAAGCTGTGAAACAGAAGATACAAAGCCCCGGTGTGCTGGATTCTTTCTCCCTATGTTAATGGACTCCCACTCGCTCCCGACTGGTCGCTGGTACATTGCAGTGAGTGCATTCACACCGAATCAACGCTCAGTGACTCGACAGACAGCTCCTGCATTGGCCCTTTGTCTCCCTGAATGGTGTTAAAGCATAGCTAATTCTCAGAGCCGAAAGTTTAAGGTTTTCAGAGTGCATTGTCTGCGTTTGATAAAAATATTTGAATGTTAGATTTCGTTCTCACCACTAAACACCACCTACCTTACTTGGTCATGCTGTGTCCCCATAGTATTAATGGAGTGACCAGAGCTTTCAAGAAACGTCCCACCTGTTTATTCTGTTTATTAATTATTCTTAAAAAGAAGCTCATCACATGGCAACCTTAAATAATGAACTCTCTATTTAGTGGTGACCTAATGTTTGAGTGGTAACCCACATTCAGGAAGAAATGTTAAAAAGGAAAAGTGATACCATTTTTTAAATTATCCCATTTCTGATAGCGAATTGCCTGTCAAGAGCTGCTTTAGACAACAGTGATGTTTTGTGGTTTTTTCGCATCATTGCTCCTAGATTTAACCTTCTGTCCCCTTTCTGGACTCTGTATCTAACGTGAGACTGGCACGTAGTAGAAAGCTGTTAAAATTCTCAAGTCCTGTGGTAATACCCTGGCTTGTTGGTGCTGGGTGATGTTCTTTGCACTGTTGCTGTAAGAAGAAATCACATGACCAAAATTAAGCAGAGACCTGCATTGTTTTCAGGCAGGACTATGAATACCTCGGTTCTACTTGACTTAACATAATTGATTAGGGTACTGCCTGTATTTTATTTTTCCTCCACATAACCCTGAAAAAACCTTCCTATATCAGTGCCCTGATAACAGTAAATACTTTGTCTCTTGATAACTACCATGAAAAATGAAATCTGAAAGTGTTCTCATGAAAATTGTCATAAAGTCAGAGAAATTTTTCAGGGGAAAGGGGAAAGACATTTAAACTTTCTTGTGTTCATTTTTGCTGAGAAAGGAATTCTTTTTACAGTTCATAGGACCTTATTTAGGCCCATGAATCCCATCTTAGTCATATGGCTACCAGATACCTCAGGTTATTGCTGTGGAGTTATTTTTGAGAGAGGGATTGAAGTGTTTTCCCAAAGCCTGTATTTGAAATGTTTTCATTATTCCTCTGAAGTATCCAGAGACAGTCTGAGTTTTAATTTCACTACGATACAAATACATTTTCTGATAAATAAACCTAAGTGATTAACGTGCAAATAACAGGCAAGAGGTACTAGCTGAAAGGTTGAATGTCGATTCTGACAAGTGATACAATTTTTTTTATCTCTATAAACATTTGGGTGTAAAATTAGACCTTTTATACCTCTGATTTATTTTCTCTTGAGTTAATTTTTTGAATTATGTTCTGATCTGAGGTTGTTGGCAAAAGTACTAAGTTTGGAAAAGGGATATTTGTTCACTTACCTGGCAGGTTGTCATGTTCTAAGGGTAGAAAACAGATATACCATTTGGATATCCAGGCTCAGAGCTCTCTCCTGCTCACTGAACCTGCTGGAGTCACAAACACCTGCACAGCACCCAGGTGGATGAGTGGAGTCTCCTGTGTGGTGCCTGATTGCTTTGGATTGATGCAGCCTTCAAAGAGACATTTCAGTGTTCTGCTTAGCGTGGTTTGAAAGGTTTCAGCCTTGGGTCACAAACAGGGTTTGTCATGTGCAGGGACTCTGACCCAGAGTGCCACTGGCTGCGTTTTATTCTGCTGCTTCAACGTTTTTGATTCAGCTCCCTCCTGTTATATCTAGCTCAGCTGGTAGCCTGTGGCTCCAAGCTGCTGTCATTTGATTTAACCACTCACAAATCAGTTAAGTCAAAATTAATTAATGAATTCCTGTTTCCTTCCTCCTGAGCTCTCCTAAATAATTCGTTTTTAATTTACTCAAAGTACTAAAAACATTTGGCTTGACATTATTTGTTCAAGGTGACTATGAAAATTTAACTGCTCAAAAAAGCCATTTGGAGAATGGTACTTTTGAAATGCTTACAGAGTTGTTTTTAAATGCCTGGCTTTACTGTAGACAAGGGGGAAAATATAAGTCTTACTTTCAGAAGTAGTGGAAGCTGAATAAGAAATAAATATGGCATAATATCTCCTTTCCCATATGGTTAAATGGCTCTTGGGGGAAAAAATAAAATCAATATTGAAAGTTGGACCTTACTGACTCTCCTGGAATTCAAAAAACACTTAGCAGAAACTCATCAGAGCTGAAGCCTCCCACTATACCTTTTCCCTTCTGTGACACACCGTGAGTAGAGAATGCACACACTACATCCTTTTGTGAACTTATTAATTGTAGGGTCCCTAAAAATTTTATTTTGCTCTCATAGAATAGTGTTTTTTTAAAGTAGAACAGAAGAAAGGCATGCACAGCAGCAGGGGAGCCTGTAGCTGCTTGCATCCTGAGTTTCACAAAATGAAGTTGACCTTTCAACAGTGCCAGGATGATTCCTGTGACAAACCAGCAGCAGAAGAGGAAATCAAGAAATATTAAAGGAGCTTTCAATGAGTGAATGTGAGCTTAGAGTAATACTTGGCCCCTATTGATTTATTTTTATTTAAGTAATAGCTTAATCACAGCTGGTAACTGCAATTTTTTCAAAGACAATTAATAGCTAAAGTTACTGAAAAATGAGTCAGATTTCCTGGGCAATTTGACACCTGAAGATTTTTTTAAGGCAAAGGTTGTTAATCCAGTTCAGGACAGCCCATCCAAATGCTGTTGGAGTCTGTGCAGGTTGTGTTCTGCTTTGATTCTTGTCTCACACTTTGTATTTTGAGTTGGCCGCAGATACTGCTCTAACTTTGCAACCCTCGTGATGAAACGAAGGAAATGAGTGCAGAAGATACTTAAAGATGAAAATTATTTTGTAATACTTCTGTTAAAGCATATTTTTGCACCTATCCACTTGTGCTTTAAACTGCTCTGCGTGAAGTTTCAACCATGCAGACGTTTGCAGTGGAGGTCTAAACACTTGCTCTGGAGTCTTTAAAGCACCATTTCTGTAGCATAACAGAGCAAATCTGTCCTCTGCAGAAGTGCTTTCTGTTTGCTAGTGCTGGTAAAGAATATGTCTTGCTGAGTAGTGAGGCTGTATGTAAATAGGGTCCAACATCTGCAGACAGGCATTTGCATTTGTTTCATTTTATTTTATGGGGTTTTTTTCCATGTACAAAAGGTAAAGGTATTCAAATAGATGTTGGGAAGGAACAGCTTCCATGCTTCAGAGATTCTTTAAGACTCCTTCCCATGAAAAAGATGATTCTGTTTTTTCCAGAATTGAGCTCAGCCACCGGTGACGTAATTTTTGGTAAAACAAAAGGGAGAAAGTCAAGCTGTTCCTATTGCACAATGGCTTTGTGTGGCTTTTATGCTCAGTAAAGAGCAGGTATGCCTGGCATATTTGCTTTCTTAAACACTACTGCTCAGCCCTTAAAAGAACAGACAGTGAAGGCAGGCCTATGTACAAACAGTTCATCCCTCTGTAGCCACTCTAATATCCATATGATTTCCCCCTGGAAAACAGAACATCTGCTCATTTGAAAGGCTGTAACTCTACAAATTGCCCTCTAACCAAAGATGTTATAAATGGCAGTTGCTTTGTAGGAAACTTCAAAAGATTAATATTTTTTTTTTTTAGTGTACTGAAACAGGAAGAAAATTATGACAAAACAATGTTTGGTTGTTTGGTTTTTCATGTTATGGGCATACAAATATTGTGTTCCTTGGGTGTTTTGCAAATAGCTTTGAACAAAAATGATTTTTTTTTTCTCTGTAGTTTTTGTTATCCTGAAACCATTTGCTTTACTGCCTGAACAATGAATTGGTAGCTGTTTGTCTTTATTCAAGAGATACTATTTTACTGTGCATGGTCATTTTTTAGAGTGGCCGCACATAAATATTTTAAAAACATAATTGCAGTAATTGCTGGTGCTATTTATAATTTTTCAAGTCAAAATAATTAGAATTTTTACTAGAAATGGTCCTTAAATAAATATTTGTATTAATAATTAATTACTGAGTGGAAACTAATTGCCTGTCACAGTGATGTGCAGCACGAGCCAATGCTTTGAATGTTATAAATAGCAGGCTGTTCCCATAAACATATGTTGAAATCAAAGGCACTGAGTAATGAAAATCATGCATGCTAAAGAGAACAATATGGTAGAAGTTCTGCAAAACAACCTTAGTGTAGCACAGATTCTGACTTGACAACTACAAAACACTTCGCTGCAGTGGAGCAGATTCCCAATTGGCATAACTTGCAGTAATGTCATCAGAGCTGATAGCCAGCATTTTAAAATGTGGGTGATGATTATGAAGGTCCTGTCACACATGTCAAAGTGCTCTGAGGCACATTCTTCAGGGCTTTCCAGATTTGGATGCTCAGCTCTTTACAGTGCTGTTGCTTTCTTATGTACACCCAAGTGGGTTTAATACTTGGAGCAAACCTTGTGCTATGTTCCTAAATATCTCTCCTACAGAAAAATGGTAAGGACTTTCCTTGAAAAAGAACAAACCTAAACCAAAAACAAAATGAAAAAGCAAAACCAAAACAACCCCCAAACAACTTTGTGGGAATGTTAAAAAATGCCTTTTATTCTTTCTGTTGAGTAAAATCTTTCCAAACTGAGTTCCAGAGTTCATCTGGGCAGAGTGATTCCCCATCAAAACATTTCAGAAGGAACATAACATTCCTTACTCTTGCAGTATTGTTAACTTTGTTTAGCCTTGTTTAATCTTTTGTGTAAAAATATGTTGAAGTTTGACATTGAGCTAATAAATGTATGAATATAACCTTGTAATGATGCATAATAATAAGCTCTAATGGAAATATGCATCTCTACTTTTTAAAGAAAAAGATATATTTCCTGATGGGTGGCATAAGCTGACCTATTTAACTGTTCTGTCAGATAATAGATTCAGAATTAAAGAAAAATCGCTCTCTAGGACAATCCTCTAAACTCTCTATGGGTGAAAGATTCTGAAAAATTGAGGCTTTGCAGGACCATGGCCTTAATCTTTCCATAGTTCTGTATTTTCTGACTAATGTCTGCAAGGTATTTAGATCATCTCCTCAAAAAATCTCATTTTTACATCAATGTGTATTGCCCTTAACTACTGTGGTCTATCTGTTGTCATACTTTGTCCCACAATAACTGTTTGCATTAAAACTGGGGATAAAGCAGGAATACAATAGACAGGATTTTTATATATATATATTATTTTTTTTTTTAGCTTGGCAGCCTAAATAATAATGCTAGCCTACCTTACTTAAAAAAAAAAGTCTCTATGTCTTTTGTGACAACCAGTGAGATTATAGACTTACAGAGCTGTAGATCTTGGCAGAATAATTGAACACCCAGTTAGGTTGATTCATATTATGTTGTAAGATTGCAGATGATTAGAGATATATCCCATTTCCAGTGAAATACCTGAGTTAGGATTTAAAGGTTGGCCAAAGAAATCACTTCTTTTGTTCAAATAGGATGCTTGATCCAAGCAAAAAAAAAGCATTAGCCCCCTTTTTATCCATCTTTTCATCACTATGTCAATCAGAGGAATGCAGTGTATTGATTATAAAATGAGGCACAGTCTGCATTGTGGTTTTCCAGTGATCTGTCCTGATAGGCACTTGCTAATGCCACCCTATTCAAACACTTCCTCTAGGTTCTGGTTGTACTGTATACATCTAATTCCATTTGCCTTACAATCAAAACCCTAACTCTGTATCCTGCCCTGGTGGATGTTTCCTCAACTCCATTGAGGAAAAAAAAAAAAAAAGACTAAAAAGATATAAGTACACATGGGAAAAAAAAATTATGTCATTCCATTAAAAAAGCCCTAGTAAATAATTTCTCAGTTACATTCAGAGAATACATTTCACAGTAACGACAAGAGTACTTTCCTTTGATTAGCACGCACAGAAGTTTTCAGGAGGATCGTCTTTGCGATAAATGATGTAGTATTTATTAACCACAGATTTTATTTCATTTTCTTTTTTACCCACTGTATCTTTTTACCATTGAATTATGGACTGAATCCATGGAATGCTGTTTATGAGCAGTGAGTTGTAAGTCACACATGCACTGAGTGCACACGGGACTGGCAGATTGTTCAGCTGACAGGGAGAGTCAAGGCAGTGTTTGATGATTCAAAATAACATGTGTAACCATAAATGAAATACTGCAAACTGTGTTGAACAGCAATATAATGGGAAAGAGAGGGCTTCTCTGTCATTATCTCCACACTTGGTTATATAAACATTGCACAAGTGCAGAAATATGATTAAACCCACTGGGCTTCCTGCCAGTACATTTTACTATTTCCCTTTATGTGGTCTTGTATACCCTATTACTCTGCAGAACTCCCACTGTCACGTGTGTCATTGATACATGCTCGTGAAGGTGAGCAATGTACCATCAGGAAGGATAATTATGCCTAGTACTCCGTGGTTTTTCAGTAATACTTTTTTAGTACTCTTTTTCCATAAGGTAGGACACAGTCCTGTAAAATTCATCCTCTGAACTTAAAAGCTGCTTAGGAAAGCCGTGTGGGTTTGAACCAGGGAACACAGCAACGGAGGTACATCTGTGGATTTTGGGCTGTTCTCTAGAATTTCCCAATTTTTCATCATTTGTGCAGTCACAAAATGTAAATGGATAGAAAAACAAAACTTCAAACATACATGATGGGCCACTAACAAATGAGATGAGAATGAAAGGAGAGAAATGTGTAGTTTTTCTCTAAATTTTTTTTTTTTTTTTCAGTTCTGCTGGAACAAAGTATCAGGAACTCCCAGGAACTGAATGTTTGTAAAAATATAGCTTTGACACGTTCATATCAATAACAGAGGCAGTCATTTCCTTTCTTCCAAAATCTGCAGACCATGACAAAACCAGAAGGTTGCTGAGAAATACCTTAGGAGTACAGAAGTGTAGGAAACTGTTTACTATATTTCAGACTGAATTAAAAAGTATTGCAGTACTTTAAAGGATATCAGGTACAGTCTATCAGGCATACCTCCAGTAATCTTTATGGGCTTTGTCCCATATTCAAAATAATAAAACAGATGCAATATGGCATCTAAGTGCAAGAGGAATTGAACTGGTTTCTGAAAAAGTTGTTTTGACTTACAAGGACTTGGATTTTCATTCAAATCTGCACCTGGTGTATTGAAAGACTACTACTCATTTCCTTGATGTGTTGAGAAAAGCCTTGGTGATTTGTTTGTAGCTGTAAGTTGGAACTCTGTGTAGATAAACAGAACTGACAATGCTTTAGTCACAGATTAGCACTTTATACAAGTGCCAGTATAAAGTCACTGTCCTTTATGCCTGGAGAGGGGTGAAGGGAATCTCTAGAGAGCTGTTGATGACCTTCAGTGTGAAATCATTCTTCTGTCAGCCTGCAGGAAATTGGCTATTGAAAGTTCCAAGATGTCCCTTTCAGGTCTAATAGAAACCTTGTACAACTTGTTTTGTATCGTTACTGATAATAACTTAATTTTACAGTTTTAATGGTCTAGGATGAATATCATTTGGAATAAACAGTTTAGCTGACCACTTCCTGCCAGAGCTCAGATATAATGGCAGTTCCTGAGCCTACATAGCCAGAATTCACACCAAATAAGTAAATATTCCAAGTGTTCTTTTGAGTAACACGTAGAAAGACTAATATTACTTGCATGTGTTTCACACTCTCTTAAAACAATTCTTTTATCTGTGCTGTGATTCAAATAGTTGATACTGAGCTTACACTGGGAAAATAATTATGAAGGATAGAAGTGTGTCAATTAGAAATCCTGGATGATACGTTGGATGTACAGAGGCTTGTAAATGGGTGGCAAGTTGCATTCTATAGCCCTGCCTTATGAATAGCCCAATTGTAAGCAATCCAAATTTCAAAGCACAGGCTGGCCTGAGGAGGTGTATACTAGTGATTAGAATTTCAAAGACCTCAGAATAAACACCAGCTCTTTGATGGGATAATTTATGCATGAAGTGGCAGGAAGAGCTGTCTGAGTTGTTCTTGGAAAGTTCACACGGAGCAGCTTTAAGGCCTTTAAAAAATAAGTTTTGCTATTCTATTACTGGAAGGTGAAGACAGTATGAGAATTTACAGAATTAAGACATTGGCCAAAGTTCCCCTATGAAAAATGTACTGAAGGCTGTCAATACTTTGAGATTTGTGCAAAAAGAAAAGGACAAGTAGCATCAAAGAAAAGAAAACCTCACTAGTTCAGTAAAATTAAATGCAGTCATTCCTCTCGAGGAAGAAATTTTTTGTGAAATACTAAATTATTACCTGTAAAAAATAAATTTCTGCTTTTCTGTTTGAATGGGGAGGAAAACAGGTTGGGGTGCTCTGTCCATCTGTCTACTTCTAGGGTGTCTCCTGGTTTCCCTTCAGCTTCTGACTGGGCGTAAAGCTACACTTTAGGATCTGAGGATACCAAAGAGTATGTCTGGAATCACAAAGCACTGGATAACATATTTGCAGCTGTTTGGTGTCTGTCTGGTCTCACCCAAGTGTTTTATAATGCTGAAAATCATCTTGGAAAATAAGTGCTCAGAAATCAAAGTGTTGTAGAAAATGTAGAACTTCAGTGACTTTGTTCTCAAATTTTTGGTCAGTTTGGGACCACGTTGTGTAACCAAGAGGTGAACAAGTTTCAGACAGGGCTGTATAATGTTTCCACAGGCTTTGAAATCAAATTAAAAATTTGGTTAACATACTTGCCTAATGGTAATAACATTTTCTTATTTGTGGACCAGACTTTGCCAGGATGCAAAAAAGGAGAGAGCATCCATTGCAAACTAACAAACAAGTTGAAAAAACAAAATCTTTTAGCTACAGAGCTCAGTGCTATAGAATATTATCCAAGTAAACAAGTTAATATACACACCCACACATTAAACCCTAAATAATCAGGGCAAGTAAAAGATTTTAAATTTTTTTTTTTTTTTAGTTTTATCTGTTGTAGTAATCTTCATGATTCATGATTTGTGAGCATGTCAGCCAATATTTTTCTAGTGTCAAATCCTTTCTCTTCCCTTTTATGTTTTAAGAACCAAATAATGGGACAGTGACCAAATAAGACCACTGATCTGATGCAAAAAGACATCTGTGTTCCTACACGAGAAGTAGGAATTGCCCTTACAGGAAAGACCAGATCTTTGAAGGCAAATTTACCATGGGTATTAATCCACTCATAAAACCTGGAATATTCTCGCTTACTTAGATAATTTGACCTCCAAATTTCATATTTGGATTACTTTGCTTTCAGGTCAGTGTGTAGGATTATTTAAATGCATAAAGCCGAAGAGATGACTAAGGTAGGTATCTTGGGTTTGTTAATTAATTAACATTTTAATCGAAATATTATGCATAGATATACGTCAGAGGAATTCCAGGACACTCTTCTCTTCACAAAGCAAGCCCTGTGTCTTTGATGGAGATGAGCCAACATGTGTTTTTGTCCTAATGAAATTCTTTTTGTCAGCTCACTAACTGGTGAATAATTTAGACCTTGAAGAATACAAGTCAAATGATTTCTGTGAGCTGATTCAGAAAAGGGGAAACAACCACCCCTTCAGAGACTGACCCTAAGCAGGTGTGAGTGCAGGGGAAGCATTTCAAAGACAGAGGTTGACATGTTTTTAAACTACAGGTCAGTGCCTTTTGAATCAACACAGGAATCGTTTTGCATGTGGATTTTGAGACACCAGTTGGCTGCTTTTAAGCAGATGTAGATGTGTTATTTCTGTCCTCCCTTGCATCCTGTTTTCTTGTAGAATGCCATTTATTAGAAGACTGTCCAGTAAGAGAACAGATGACTTTGTTTCATCAGCTTGAACCTGCACACAGGTTTTTTTCTTTCAGAATAGCTTTTGATTCTACCTGTTCCATTTATTCATTGCTCCATGGGCAGAATCCATCAGCTCTGTACCATCATAAGCATGTGTGCCCTGTGCTCTGTCCTGACACAACCTTTTCATGTAGCTTTCTAAATTATAGTGGGGGCTTATGAAAAAGAGTTGAGATCTGCAAGAATTTTTCCATGTCAAAAAAATTCAGAACCAAGCTCATAATTTACTCACTGACTGCTGAATTCTGTTTGGAGTCACTAAATACTTTTGCTGTTCCATGAGTAAAACAATTTAAGGTGGATAATTACATACACACGCATATATACACACATAAGACCTACAAGAGCGAGTAGAAATTAAAGAATTTTCCCTGGAAGTGTTTTGGCCAAGAAGGAGAAGGAAGGACTGAAAAATCATTTCTAAAATAGAGGCCTTGGAACAGAAAGCTCAGAGCATGGATTTGAATGCCTGGGTTAGCAGGTGGGTATTTTCAGTCACTGTTGATGGATCTTCACTTTTACAGTGACAATAAGAGAAGAGAACAATGTTTAGCACTTGTGGGATTGGTACCTAAATGTTCAAAGGTTCATTTAAGCATCTAGATGTCTCATTAATAGCCTCCTGTTGCATACATTATAATTCCCTAGCCAGGCACAATATTCCTCTGAGGTGCCCTTTGTGGCTGCTCTCTGTGTGAAGGTCTACCTAGAAATAAATGGTTCATCAGGCAAATGGATTTCATGAAACTCTTGAGAGGGTTGATAGAAATGGGAGAATAAAGGCCACGTTCAATGACTATTGAAAGTTACAGACCAAAAGTACTGTGAGGTGAAGTGGGAGGATGAAGATACCCTGTCCTTATCAAGTGTGCTGGATAACTGGTAATTGTGGCACCTTCAGCAGTGAGGTCTGAAAATGAGCTCTGAAGTTATCTTATAAATGGAAGTGGCAGGGGCATTTCCTTTTTTTTTTTTTTGGTTTTCTTTTCCTTTTCCTTTCAATTTTAGGGCAACAAATCATTCATACATTGCTGTTATGGAAATGTCTACTATCTATATGGAGCTATTAAAACTGCATGTTCAAACTAGGTATTTAATCAGCTGACCTTTTAAAACCAAACCCTGACAATTGTATGCATTAGGAATTTAATGCACTAAAGAGAAAATCCTGGATATTACAACCACTAGTGTCTGTCTTTGCTATTATAGCTTATCTTTAGAGAAAGAAATGTGAGCCTGGCTGTGATTTTCACTGTGGTTCAAGATCGTGAAAATTACTCACTGATCTGAACCTGGAATGAGGTGAGACATTACTGTAAAATACACAGTGAGTACGGTTTTATTTTTGTCTGGGAGTAGGTAGGAAAATTTAAAATCTTTCCGTTTATTAAAATCAATAGCTTTTCTTGCTCTTTTGGGTAAGGTAGGGTGACTATTTTACAGGACCATAATACTTTTTAGTGGCTGAAACTGGGTTCAATAGAAAAGAAGTATCATGGTTGGTTTGTTGCCTGACAGAAAGGAGTTGTCCTACTTTTGGTGTATAGTAGAATGTCACTTAATCAATCACAGGGGCCCTTTTCCCCATCTTGTAGCTCAGCAATAAGAAATATAACCATCTATCTAATTTGCAAGGTCAAATTGTTGACACGCTGATCTTATTGCATAATCTTTAACATGCTGTCCCAAATTTTGACTTTTATATTCCTGCACCTGCAGACACTTTTGCTCAAATGATTGCATGATTACCACCCTACACCGTCTGTATGCCTTGTCAAATGCTAAATTAAAATCACAGCTTTTTAAATATTCTCTTTCCGCGTTATCATTGCATTTAATGCTAACACTCATTTTAAAAGACAATAAAACATGAAACTGCATGATTCAACTCCACTTTTGTACTCAACACTACAGTCCAATTGTGGTTTAGAATGCTGTGCAAAGTGTAATGACTAAAAAGTTCTATTGTACAGCAGCTAATCCTGTAGATGTGATAACAAGTCTATTCCCCCTTGCTTTCAGTGCACTATCTTTTTTTCCTTGATACTGCAACAAAGAAAGCAATTAACAGATTATTATATTAATGGGCCACAATTAAACCTATGCAGAGCCAAATTAATATTTCAAGCAACTGTCTCAGTACATTTTATATGAAAAGACAGTAAACATTTGGTTTTAGGAGAATTAACATAATAATCCTGAACTAGAGCAAATGAATGCAGTAACCATGTGTACGAAACTAGATAAATAAACAGCAAAAGTGGATAATATGTTTTTAAAAATGTTTTTCTTTCCCAAAGCTAAATTATAAACAGATGTTAGGATGACCTTCTCTCATGGTAGAAAAATATATGGTGCTTAATAGCAGTCCTGAGTGTTGAGAACAACTGGCTCTTGATTTGGTGGCAGAATTGTCATAATAGCAATTTCTGTTTTCTGTTTTGTTCCAGTGAGGTGTTGCAGAATCTGGGGAACTTTGCCACAGGATGTAGGTAGTTTGAAGTGCTCACTTTTCACAACAGTAGAGTTAAGAATCTGTGTAGATGCACAGTGGAGGTGAACTGGGTCTGTCTCAAATTCTGGCAGGGCTGAAACTTCCTGGTAGGCTTGATTACCATGTTCTCACCACAGAAAAGGTTCAAACTGAGAATTATTACTCACTTTTTTTCTCCAAGCTCAGGGCGGATCCACACTTGTCTTTCTTTCATGTCTGTTAAAAAAACAGCAAAGTCAGGAATTGATATTTTCTACACAAGCCTCATAAGGGTGTGCAAAATACTAATCTTTCCATGTCTGTAATGCTTATGAAACCTTACAAATATACACATCCTCTACCTGTCATCACAGCCATGCCAGATATTGCTTTGCAGTCCAGTTTTAAGTGTCCACACAGGAACCAGCCTTAACTTGAACTAATGTTGAAGAGATGGTTCAGCAGCTTACAGCTCCAAAGAACATCCTTTATTTTATGGGTGGGTTGTAGGAGGGCATGAATTTCAAAATTTGAGACAAAACTTATCTGCAAGTGCCTCAAAACTTGTACAAGGACTGTTCACATTTACTTAATAAGCTGTTTGTCGTGCTCAAAAAGGAGAAACAAATCCATGACTAATATATAATTTCATTCAGTTTAATAAATCCTGGGATTCATTTTCCTATTAAGAAAGATGTTTCTAACATTAGAACCAATAAATTTTCCAGAAAGTACTCTTAACAGAATGATTTGACAGTGTTCAGACAAATAAAAAAATATAAATCTTGCTCTTTATGCCAATTAGTTGAGCAAGGCACTGCAAAATCCTTTTCTTCACAGAATGTGTTGTGCTTCAAATCACTTTAAGCATTTTTCTGAGGAAAATTATTTTTTATTCACTATTTTCCCTAAGAAAATATAAAATGGCATAAACTGAGTATTATTCCTTGGTTTGTTTCCAACTGTTAAGCTACGAAAAACCCATTTCAGTATGAATTAAAGGCAGGTGGTGATTCTTCAAGGGGTCAGTAGACTAAAATCCTCCCTTTAAATAATGATGGAACTTCTCAAATTAGGCCAGTTTCAGCACTGGAAATTCCAGTCAGTAACCCATCTTAATCTTTTCTCTCCTTTTCAGTAGGCTTTTTGCCTCTTCTGTCAAGAAGTGTCATCTACTCTTTTTCTCTGGCCTCCCAGACATGCTCTGAATTTTGTCTGGCTATGGATAAAACATCAAATTAAAGTTGTGAATTCACAGCACATTTTGGGAAACAAATCTGGGTTAAAAACCAAACAATCTTATCCACACAGTTTTTCTTTAGTGTAGATAATCAATAAGTAATTCTACCACCACTGCAGATCTGTGTAATTTGAGGTACCCAAAGCACTTTGGTTTGTTTTTTTTTTCTTTATGTAGAGATATTTCTACATAGGTCCAGTCTTAGCCACAGCAGCAAAAAGGAAGATTGAGAGGACATATTTATCTGATAAATAAAGTACATCTTTGAGCAACTGCTGTAGTGGAAAGGATTAGCAGTGCAGAAGATGGTATTTCAAGGCTTTAAGAAGGATAAAGTATAACATAACAAGGAAATATTTTATCTCCTTGACATAGCTGACAATCTGGGGAGTCACTACAGAAGATCAAACATGAAAATAATTGGCCTTCCAGAGTATGCTGAAGGGTCTGACTTTATAAAATGCAGTCACTCTTTTCTTAAAGATCTGTCTGCAAGACACAGTCCATATTTTTCAAGTTACAGAAAAAGCTCACCAACCCTGGAAATGGCAAGAATGCAAGACCACTTCATGAAAAATGCTTTAGTTATTGAGATGAGATATATGGATTAAAAGTGACCTGTGGGTGAAGGGAAATTCTATGAGGAAAAATATGGAGACAAGCCTAAAAATCATCTGTTGAAATGTCTGGAGGGTAAAGGATCTTTAGGTCTATAAAAGTTGAGAGCTCTGACATACCTGGTAATATCTGCCCACATTGCAAATGCATTATGATGATCTGGGGCTTTTTTCATTTACCAAAAATACAAAAGGACTGAAGGTTAACTAAGAAATTATTATTTAAAGCTGGATTTATCCCCTTTTTGAATGGAAGGATTCTATGAATATGAAAAGCATAGGATCCCCTCGGGGAGTTTATTCTAGAATTTCTTGCTTCATATCTATTTTTCAGAACAGATAATACAATGCTGCGCTGTATTGAAGCAGTAATATCTATTTCTGTAACTTTATCTCACCTCCACAGAGATCAGTAGTCATTTAACTGGTTGACTAGTGTCTTTCTAGGAAATAAAAGTAGCTTTTCTTGTGTTGCAAAGGTCACAAGGGGAGGGGTCTTGAATTTTTGAATGAATGAGAAATAAGCTGCATTCTGATGTTGTATAGCAGGTAGAGCTGGGAGTCAATGTATCAAATAGCACAGGCAGAATTCTCATAACTGAGTATGAAATTTTGCATTAACATAATTTGCTCATTAGCATTTGGACCATCTAGCATACAGATGCTAATCCTAAAATAACTTTCACAGAGTTTGCCTCATTTACGAGTTCTGGTAAACAGTAAATCCAATGAATTCATTGTGTTTATACAGTGGAGGTTTTTAGATTCAGTATATCCAATTACCAAAGAGAATGCAGTTGGGAAAACATTCCATAAAAAAATAGAAGACTGTTAAATTATGTTATTTCATGTCTTGCCACCATCTGTAATATCCCAGGATCCCATGCAAAGAAACTCTTCTCAAATCCCATTAGTAGCTTGGCTTATCCATGTCTCTGAGCTCGGAAAGCCAAGAACCAAGAATGCCTCTGATGAAGCTGCCTTATGTCTGATTAACTGTGGGTAAAAAATGCGTTTCCAATATTGACATTTCCATGCAAACTTGAGGAAATTTGGCAAGAATGTTCAGATTATCTTAACAGAAAACAAGGAAGGAATATATAGGACAAGATGGTCACTTAGCAAGCTAGTAGCCAGACTGGAAGGCTGTATGAAAACTGACATTTTGAAATACAGCCAGAAAGGAAAAAAATGAAAGAAGTCTGTGTGGTTAACAAATATATGATCTTTGCAGAAGATACTCTTTGGAAAGCACGTGTCTACATTCCAGCCTTTTAGCTGAAAGGCTTCAGTATTATTTTTTTCTAGGGGTTGGTTTTTAGGTAACAGGAATGCAGCAAACAGGTAGAGATTTTTAGTCAGATTTAGTTATGCAGTTGCAGTATGACTGTTCTCCAATAGCAACAATCCTCATCATCTGTCTCAAACAAGGAGAAAAACTAGTTTTGCTACAATTGCCACTTAAAATAAAAAAGCAGAGACCAAGTGATGCTCTGTTTGTGGAAGCAGGCATACACAGCAATTAAAGGGTGCACCTCTAGCTGTTTATGCTAGAATATTTGTAATGTTTCTTGTTTTAGGTAGAAGTTTTAAAGCTGATTACAAGGGTTTGAGAAATATTTAGTGCTTAGTGAAGCTTTGTGTGATGTCTTTACCATGCAGATTTATAGTGTACTCTTGGATCTGGGAGATTCATTGCTTATCAGAGGGTATGTTGCAATTAAAATTTGACCATATTCTTAGTAAAAAATCAAGTGGCTGCAACCTGAGTTTTGTGAATGGCTGCCCCATGATTTTACAGCCATGCTCAGATATGTGACTAGATTAAGGTCTCTTTGCCTGGCAGAGAAAAGCATCCCTAACTTACAGCACATCAGCTCTGTTACTCTGCTTCCATAAGGTCTGGGCAGCAGGAGAGAACAGGGAATGCTAAACAGGGAGTTCCTGCCTCTGCAGTCTGGGCAGGGAGAGAACGAGAGCTCAAGATCTGTATCTCCTTGCTTCTCTTCCATAAATCCATCTCTGAATATTGATTATTAAATCTATATATTCACCTACCCTGGAAAAGGAGCAAGCATACATGGCTGGTGTGCAATCTCCTTTTATTCAGGCATGATATCCTGACTTCCACTGCTTGCTGAACAAGGGGTATTTGAGGCAAAGAAAAAGCTCTTTCCTGTTTTTCTTAAGCTTGCCTAAATCAATTTTTGATATTTTTTAATCTGCACTGTAGACCTGAGACAAAACTTTGGTGGTGCTGAGGTCGTGACCGTCGTGAGACTCACGATCTCACGGGCCATGGCAGATACCAGCCTGTCAGATATTTACAACGAGGATGGGCCAAACAAACCAAATACAACTGGGTATAGTCTCTCACACACCTCTCCCTTGCCACTTCTGGAATGGCTATAAAATAGGGTATGTGGGGTATTTCAAAAGGAGAACAGAAGGTCAAGTTAGACATAAATATGATTTATAATGTTGGGTTTTCTTTTCATGCGTAATAATCGTGTAATCGCTGTAAAAAAAACCCCACACAACAGCTTTCTACTTTTCCTCATTTATAGCCTTACTTTTCATTTAGAATGCAGTAATTTTCAAATCACAGTTCCTTTCTGTGGTAGTTTTATGAAACTGGAACTCTGTATTGTTCTTTGATCTGACAGGTAATCTTTCAGGCAATAAATTTGTTGTTCTCTTTCAGCCTAGATGCTACTCTCTCATGTGATCTCATATAATGACTAATTTAGTAAGTGAGTACTTAGAATGTTTCTCACCTTGAAGCTGGTAGTCTAAAAAGAAGTCTCTTATTTGGTTTCTCCCCCATTGTTCGTCCTTTTAGTATTTCCATTTTTTAGCAACAGTTATTCCACTTTGATTATCTTGACAGTACAGAAATATTCTCTGCTTGAATAGGACTAAGGAGGGTGCAAATGCAAAGGTTCAGTATACATTTCCTTCTCTTTTTTATAGTCACAAAATAATCTTCTATTCCCTGCATAATTCTGTATAGTCAATGAGTAAGATAAAAATCCATCCCAGGAAGTTTGTTGGATTGTGGTTGAAGTGTATCAAGGATGTTTTTTCCATTCAAAATTCTGTACCAGTAGAAGTTCTGTTACACTATTTCCATTCTACATTGTAATTTTTCTGCATAAATACATTTTTTTCTCCTTTGTAAAAACCCTATACAGGTTTTTATTGGGATAAAGTTAATTATTTCCACAGTAGCTAATATGGAACTACTGCTCTTCCAGTGTACAAATTTCTGCAGAAATATTTTTCTTTATTGCAGTAATTAGTCAAGAAATAGTAAACCCTCAGAGGGAGAAAGACCTTAGACCAGCTCAGGGTGCCCACTGCCAAGTGAAGAATTGGGAAGAAAGCAGGGAAAGACAGATGGACAGGCCTGATAACTTGGCAAACAGGCATTGGAGGGAGGAGAAAAGAGATAATATTTCATTACAAAGAGAGCATATCTGTGAGATCAAACCTCTAGGACAGTTCCTGTATTATCAAAACCAGACTTATAATTATAAAAAAATGTGAAGGAGGAAAGTGCTGAAAAAAAGGTCCATTACAGTTCATTAGAAAATGCTGTACCAAAGTCTGGGCATTCCTGTCCTTTTAGTACCTGTATTGAACATAATGTTTCCGGAATTTTAAAAATCTGAACAAGTGGCTAAAAGCATTAATAAGTTCCTGGGGAACTCTTGAATGTGAAAGATGAAAATGAGGCTCAAGAAAATCTCTTTCTGAAACTTTACTCATTAAAGCCACCCTGTTTCTGTGAAGTCCAGCAGGCTTTGCACACTGCCAGGCCCAGAGGAGTGAACTCTTAGTCCTTCTCATATGAACTCCATACAACAGATTTTAAGGGAAGTGCACTCTGTCATGAAAGCAAAGTTTGCAGAACACTAGGAAAGGGTTCTACGGTATATACACCATTGTTGAGACAGCTCCAAAACCATCTCCTACCCCACCTATCAGCACTTTGCAGGATGGGGGAAATTCCAGGGTTTATGGGTGGGTTTTTACGGGTACTTTTTGTGCAGCATTTTCCACGTTGCTGGGGTAGCAGGTCCGTGGCTGTGATTCCTCTGTGTGTTCATGTTCACAGAGCAAACGAATCCCTAAGCAAGAAGTGTAATAGTGCTAGAAAATCGATTTGTGGCTAAGAAGGCTGAGTTTCTGTGGTAGAGGGGAGTGCTGGGGATAGAATTCCTCTTTTGCTTCCCTCTGGCAAGCTGGAGCACAAGCACGGTTAGCTGAGATGGAGTGGGAGCCACAGCACCTGGGCCAGAGAGAGAAACCAGAGCGCTGGCTTTGCTAAATAAGGCTGGAATAAGGAGCCCCACTTCAGGAGGTGACTAATGTGTTTTTCCTCTGAATCTGGCAGGATTGACTGTTCTGTCCTCTTACTGTTTTGGTCTCTTTAAAAATTAACAACTATGAATAGAAATAGATGAAAGGCTGTAGCAAGCAGTTTCCCAGTTTCAAACAGGCAGATTCATGGGTACATTTTCGTTTCTCTGAAGCTGAGGAAATAATGCTGATTCCCTTTGGACATAAATTTCTTTAGGTTATATTTGTGGGCCAGAAGGGGGCTTTTATTTTTATTTGGGCTCCCAGATAATGTTTACTCTGTGTATGGATGTCAAAATAAATTTTGTGAAAAATCAAGTCTGTAGGGATCAGCACCTGGCTTTATTTGATCACAGAATGATAGATGACCTAGCAAACATGGAGCAGAGAGGTCTAGAGGAGCTCATGGAGACATAAAAGTGCTGTGAAAATAAGACATTCTGGAGATTTGGTGTAATATCAGGACCATGCTTTTTACCATCTGTTCTTTGCAGCAACTAGTGCAGTGGTCAAGGCCTGATAAGTATTTTGGTCCTGCAAGCAGTAATAGTGAACTAAAAGCCTTTTCAGAGCGGGGATGATGCCTCTTCACTTCTTTTTCCAGAAATGCTCTGAAAGAAGGGATGAAGGGACAACTGTAGTCTCACAGCTTCTCATGAGATGGGACACAAGAATGTAAAACCCCCCTAAAGGTCTGATAAACACTTTATGGCAATTCCCCTGTTTTGCCAGATGTTTTTCAGTTTTGTGGTTTAAAAGATTTTAAATGGTTTATGAGGATCCTGAAGGTCTTTCATTACGTGCTCTTGTATAGTAATAATCAACAGCATAGGTCCAAATGGGATCCTGGGAAAATTATTGCACTTGTTATGTTCCTTTAAAGGCTGAGGGGAGAAAATTATCTAATCTTTACTCTCGTGCATTATCTTTCATGGTTGCCTTTTCAAACTATGCTACTTTTTAAGAGTTTGTCTCCCCACAGAGGACATTATTCTTTTTATTCTGATATAAACATAGTTAGAAATAACATGTAATTTGATAGAATTCCTAACATATTTCTGTCTCTAACGACACACAAGACAGAGCTGCTTTGGAGAAAGAAGACAGGAGTGTTTGTTTTCTCTTTATGTTTGCATATAAAGTCTTTATTGACAGAGCTTGTTTTTTTGTGTTTGTTTTTTTTTTTTTTTTTCAAATGTTTGTATTCAGCAGCTTGCTTTCTGAGTCTCTGCAACGATGCAGTGTGAATTGCAATGAAGGAACTGCTAAACCTAATAAATCTTTGGGTCCCAAGTACAAAAATAATGACCTTTTTAGGTCATCACAGGCTCTGCTCAAGTCGCAGAATATGAGTTAACACAAGTAAGAAAGGAAATGCTCTTGTTCATGGAGCCACTGCCTTGGGCTTTGCAGTCAACTGAGCCGGTAGAGACCCAGACCACGATTCTGGCATTGCTTAAATATGACGTAAATTCAGTCCTGTCTTTCCCACTGCCAGGGCTACACGATCTCCCTGACTCCACTGGGCTCACACCAGCACTTGTGTGGTCACTTGGGGAGCTGCTCCAGTCCTCCCAGGGGGTGGGGAACGGGATGCTTGTTTGGATCCCTGGATGGATGCTCCTCTTCAGCAGCATCCTGGGGCAATGCCAGATTAAAAGTGGATATGTAACCATGGTTACACGTTCTTAGGGCCAAGGATCTGTAAGTCAACTACCAAAATAGCCATTTCACAGTTCATTTTACTAAGTTCATTTGCAAACATACCAAAAATCTTCAGCCAAATGGAATTTCCCTTTTAAATCAGGTTTCCATGCAGCTGTACTCCTGAATGCCTCTCTGTAGTAAGTAGTTATAAAATATAGCTATAAAATGAGCTATACTGACCATGGTAAGGCTGTGAAAACAGCTATTTACTGTTCAAATTTTTTTGTGGTTTTTGTGTTTGTTTTTTTTTTTTTTCCCAGATATTTGCAAATCTTTCTTAAGTTCAAGTGGTGGGCGAGGTGAAAAAATTTCTTTGCCTACTCAGCTGTTAAACTCCAGCTCCTCTGTTTGTCCTGCAAAGTTATTTAAATTATTCATGGCTTCATAGATCTGAAAATCAGAAGGGACCATTATAATCTTGCAGTCCGACCTTCTGCATGACACAGGCCAGATTTCCCCCAGTAGTTCCAATATTGTCCTTATAACTAATGCAGAGTAGAAAGATATTCTGATTTTGTTTGCACTTGTATTTTACGTATTTGAAGGGCATGCCTAAAGTCAGACTCTGCTGGATAAATCATTTCCTGCCTCATCCTTTTAAACTGCTTGGACTACACATCTGGAACTTCTTTAGTTCTGTTTGGTTTCCATTTGTTGTTGTTCTTGTCTTTGAATGGTAAGAGTAGATGTACATAATTTTAGGTTCCTTGTTTCCATCAAATTTGAAGATTGGTGACTGCATTATACATTTGTAGGTCTGAGCCTACTTATTTTGTGTCTCAGAAATACAGGGTTGCCAAAATAGTGCTTAGCCTGGAAAAAAGTAAGTTCATGCTCAGTTTTACCTCTGACTCTGAGTGTCAGGTTGACACCACAGAATTCTACTCCAAGAGTGACTCAAAGGAAGAAATGACAGTCTCAGCTATTGTCTCAGAAGTCAATAACTTCCCTGTAACTTAATTTCCTCAGTGGTTAGAAAGAAATATGAACTTCTGGCTAATCCAGTTGTATCTGGGTGTCTCGGTTTGTAAGGACTGCAGTAAACTGACATTGCTTTTATCAGTGATTTCAATCACGAGCCATTACCTCGTTTGGAGAAAAAAAAAATTAAGCTGTTGTTTTATGGAATTATAATCCTTTACAGTGACCTGTTTTGGCCTTTTTTAATGAAAAATCATAACTTGTGCCAATAGTGCTACTATTGCTACTGCACTGGTGTAATGAGTGCTAGAAATGGGGTAGGGATTTTGTGGGAGAATAGAAACCACACTTTTAGTTATTTAGATGATGTCATAATTTGGAGGACTTTTGGTGGCATTGAAACTGACATAGAAATTCAGTGTCTCGTCCTCAAACTGGATTATAATTCATCAGAGACAAAAATTCAGAAGACAGGTCTTAACATCAGTCAGCCACCAGCCCCTGATATGGCAAACCAACCCATCATTAATTCTGGGAGTGCTGCCTGTCATGGGCATATCAGAGGGACAGGTATAAATAAGTACTGCATTAAGCTTAAAAGAAACTGTTAGGATAAAGTACATTGCAAAGATGAAATAAACCCACACCTCAAATATTTTAGAGAATGACAATTAAGATAACTGCAGCTGTAATGCATCTTAGATAAATTATGGACTTTGGTCTGTAAGGTGAAATCATGCAGAAGAATATAGTAGAGCTGACTTATTTTTCTCCTGGGTATAACTTCTTTGCAAAGATAAGTGGTAATAATGTTGTTCTGATTGTCTATGCCTAAGTCTCATTTACTTGTTCTCCTTTTATTTTTTCTCGCCCTTCTCCTTTCTGATATGTTAACTCTTTAATTACTTGTTATTTTTCTTTTTGTTAGGATATGTTGTGTTATGTTATTTTGTTCCTGAATGTGAGTCCAAAAGGAGAAAATGGATTCAGCTATGCAGAACACTTCATGTACATGGGAAAGTAATGGCTGTTTCTTCTAGAGGAGGCTTTTCAGTTGTCAGTGATTCAGTAGATCAGAGAGAAAATTTTGATGACACAATGACCACAGCTGTCAGTATGGTACAGTTGTTGGAACACTGCAGAAAATTTTGGCATAATCTAAGGGATGTGGTTCCAGGCGAAATGGGAAAGTATCGATATTGTTGCTTAAGAGCCTGCTAAGACTCCAATTTTCAAGTCATACAGCTTCAAAAAAAGGACTAGTATTGGAATGGGTCCAGAGAAGATCTGGACTGACAGACAGAATAGAAAGAGGAGGAGACTGAAAGAGGAAACATAGTAGGACAGAGAGGGCTCAGACATCCTGCAGTGGATGGATGAAGCATGGCAGAAGTGCTGTGTGCTTTTGAGATTAGCCAGATGTCCAGAAATTCCAGGAACATGTGGGTTCTACGTGTCTCAGTAAAACTTATAACTCCTTCAAAGGAAGTCTGCTGTGTTTTGATCTATCTGGGGGGTTATTGATTTGTAGCATTCAGTATATTTACACACCCTAAGGGACATTCTAGATAGAGATGGGACAATCCTGCTTTTCTCCAAAGCAATCTTTGCTGATCTTACCAGCTGAGTTGCTTTTTTTTTTTTTTTTCAAGTTTTTTTCTCACTTTTTATCAAAGTATCTACAAACTGTTCAAGAACAAATTACAGTTTGATATTATCTCCAAGAAGAAAAATATAAAAAAAGAAACCTGATATGAATGAAAAATAGATCTTTTCAAGTGAACCTTTGTATTATACCCCAGGGTTATCTTTCTTTATCATCAAAGCAGAAAAAAAAGAAAATCCACTTTCTTCTTTTATTTTCTCTAACAGTAGAATATCAAATTATAGATCTGTTTGGAAAAAAAAATATCAGAGCATCCGATTTTAACAAGCTTTAAGGCTCATACTATATTTTTTCTGTGATAGAAGTTAATGCATTTAGGCATTCCATTAGTAAATATGTCTTTTTATTATAAATTACTGCGCAGTCACTATTTAGTCTGCTGGCAATGATTATATTCTTTGTTATAAATACTGCCTGTTCACTATATAACCCATACCTCCAGTAACTTGCATCTCAGAAATACCTGGGATTTGAAGATGGATTCACTGACAAGCCACACCATGTTACAATGAGAAGCAAGTAACAGAAAACTGGGGTAAATTTGTCTCTGTAGACTGTGTGTAGAGGCATTTTATATGCTGCTAAATTACATATAACTTCTGAAATTATCTCAAAATATTGTACTTTATCTCAATGTATAGTATGGATTTTCATTCATCACAATGTGCTGCAAATACAGACATCAGTCAGGTAATCATATACAATTTTTCAAGTAATGGTTTTTTAAGTATTGTTGATGTGAAATAAAACCTGTGGATATTTAAGCTCCCTGTTCAACCTCATTATTTTGAAGCTCATCATCACTGTAGAAAGGAATGAATTAAGGTTCAGTCTGAGCAAATTGTGTTGTCACCTGTGCATAGTTTGACATCTGTCCCCAATCTCCTTTAATGCTAATTCATTGTTTGCAGTAATTTTCCACGGTTTTTTTGATGTAATTTTGAGTGATTTATTTTGCGGAGGTAGATCTGAAGTTCAACTGATTTTTGTGTGCAAATTTGTAGCTACTGATTCACAAGGACATCGTTTTTTCACAGGTGAAAAATATGTCTCATAGCTTTGAAGCTACTCTCTAAAAGAAGCTCAGTTAAGAGGAAAGAGTTCTGGTTTTTATTTTAATGACTATTGTGCAGAACACCTCACTGGAAACACTTCTATAGAATACATAAAACAAGATGTATCTTCAGAATAATACTGCTCAAATTTGCACTTTCAAATACTCTGTTACTTCTAAGCATTTAAACCAGTAATTTTGTAAGTAAATATTAAATTTAATAGTAAATATGAAGCAGTTTTTATATGATAATCATCTCAATTTAATGCAATTTCTATTGATGAATTGCTTGCTACACTATAGAAATATTTCCATGAGTATGATTTTGCATAATCTGGTGATTAGCAGTAGATTTTCTTATTTTTAATGTGGCAAAACTCTTTACAGTCGAGGTTAGTGTCAGAATTTATAGAGACTAAACTAAATGCTTATTACAACAGTGACTTGAATTAATACAGCAGTGCTGCACTAGAACACAAGATGCTGCTGAGTAGGCTTTTAATGAGAAAAAAAAATGAATCCTTATGGTGGCACTCTTATAGTAGCACTTTTGTGACTAAATTTCATGGATCTTTTTTACCTCAAACACATCTACAAATGTTTGACTGTGTACTAAAGTAATACTTACAGGACATCTGTGTTGCATTCTTACTTCTGGGTAAAATGCACCACTACCTGAGGATGCTGAGATTTATTTCCTGTAGTAAAGGACAAAACATCACATTTGGGACATAATCTGAAAGTTTATGAATTTATATACTATATGGAGTGTATTCTCAGGAAAACTTGTCCACTGAGATTATTTCTTGTTTTTCTTTTTATTTATGTGTTTTTTCCCTATTGGAGACCACTCTTTAAAATTTCTTTGGGTGTTATCTATTTACATTTAACTGAATATATTTCTTCTTATGGTAGATCTTTTTCACCATATTTTATGAACTCAGTCATGATATACGCCCTGATAGCTCTCATCTTATTCACTTTGGTTTTGAGGGCTAAAAGTAAAATGTTGCTTGTTTGGGTTTCAACTATAATGCCAAAGTCAGCGTCCTGATATCTCCTTCCATGAGGCAATTTGTGTGAAACTTGCTTGTTGAGCCTTTAGAGAATTTTGCATCTCTATTTACCAAGTCATTTTTATTGATGGTAACTGC
Source organism: Empidonax traillii (assembly GCF_003031625.1). Lineage (NCBI taxonomy): Eukaryota > Metazoa > Chordata > Aves > Passeriformes > Tyrannidae > Empidonax > Empidonax traillii. Next base: position 232,001 of record NW_020955295.1, on the reverse strand, counting down.
ACTACTCTTTCTCACTGGAGCTGTACTGAAGGTTATTGCTCACCTGTTAAAAGCTGTTCCTGCTCCTTCCTTCCTTCCCTAGTGAGACTGGGATAACAACACTACCCTACATGGTTGACACATGATTTCCAACTATGTCTCCTGTGTCCTTTATTCTTTCTGCTTCTACCAGTGGACCTGCGTCTCTCAGAGCAAACCAGTATCTGTTATTTTAAGTGAAGTCTTGTTTTTTTGGTCAAAGGAGTGAGAGAGATTTGTGTTGAAAAATGATACCTTTAGGCAAGTAAAGCTAATGACAGGGAACATAAGGAAGTCAGCTTTTAGTAGACTAATGGGTGAGTGTTTACGCCCATTTCAGTTCCTATTCCTGTCTCCCTCTCCTTGACTTTGGGCATTTTGCCTGACCTCCCTTTGCTGCAGTGTCTGATGTGTGACAAGGGAAACATCCAGACCTGACATTTGTCTGCCTCTTCCTGGGCATGTGCAAGCCTTCTACCCAACTAGGTCAGAACTGGAGTTGGGACTGGAAGAGCCATTGAATTCAGACATTACTCAAATATTTACAGAAACAGCTTTACGCTACCTCAATATCTCCAAACAGATCAGAACAGGTTGGTTTTTGTTTGCCAGATTAACAACTTCGTTGCAAACGTTAATGATGCATTATCTGAGGTAAAGTCATAAATGCCTCACTGTTTGTTTTTTTTTTTTAACACACACAGACTCCCCAACCAACAAAAGCACAGACATTCTGCAGAGAGAATTGACACAGGGTGAAAGCAGCCGTGTATCTCACACAACTTCCACAGTGAGAGGCAAGAGCTCTGAGCCCACAGTGGGGATGATCTGAATAACCCTTTACTTTGGATCGTTCCTCCAACGAGCACACAGGAATTTTGACTCCCCAGCACCAAAGAATCACAGCCAAAAGTTAAGCCCTCCCTCTCCATGTCTTGGTTTGTAATTCTCCAGAAATTTACTGGGCTATTTTAAAAAAATCATATCTGGAATGTCGATGCATTGCCAGATGCACATATTAAGAGGAAACTGCCCACATTTAAATTCATTAATAAGAAGGGACTGAATCATTCCAATTCCAGGCATCCACAGAAAAAAGCTTTTGGGTGAGGAACATACTGAGAATGAGCTGTGTGTGATGAACTTTAGTCATTTCATACCTGCTTCTGTTTGTACCTGGTGTCTTTCTCTTTGCTGTCTTCTGTACTTCCACTGTCCTTTCTTGTGGATACTCAACATAATCTGGCAGCTTCACTTTTTTTTCCTGTTCTGTGAGAAATTTATTTTAAATCTTCAACAGCCTCAGTATACTCAGTATTCTAGTTTTATCAGTTCAGAGGATGAGCAATTTCTAGGGCACTAGTAAGTGCCCCTTTTTTTAATTTTTTTTTTCTTTAGTAGACTTCCAGATGCATTGAACAACATTCAAAACAAGGCTTGTCTCCACTTAACAAAGTTAAATTCATTGAAGCACTTCCTGTTATTAGGAGAAATAAAATTACTGAAACTGAGCTAGATGGTTGATAACATTGATAGGATAAAATCCTGGTTCCTATTGTAAATAGTTTTTACCCAAGGTTTAATCTTTTTATACTTCAAAAATTGCTGTTTTGCTCTTAATAGCAACTTAAGTGTTCTTAATTATACTAAAGAAGTAACTAAAGTTGCAGTCCTGACGAGCCCTTTTTTTTCAGTAAATGTGAAGGAAAAGCTTGAGAAAAACGTTATGTCTTGCAAAAACGATTATAACAGCTGAACAAAAATATTGCTGAATCAATTTCGCTGTGCTGGTTCCTTATCCCACATTCTTGGTAGTTTGTAAGGCTAGTATTTCCATTACTTAATAAAAATGTGTGTTCTGCAACACCCACAACCCACTACTGTTTCTCTGTGCCTTAGGGACCTTTTGAAAACTTCAATACCTTGACTGTGTTTTTCCTGAAATTTTTGACTGCTGTCAAAAAGTTTTAGCCTTTACTAGGAATCATTTTTTTAATAAGAACTTTTCAAATATCAAAGTAGAATTATTCTTTATTCCAAAGAATTGTCTCTCAAAGGGAGTAAAATGCAATGAGACTGTTTTTGGCTCTGGAGTTAGTTGGAGGTCTTTGCAGTGCACTCAAGCATCTGTAGAGCTCTGCCCTTCCAAGTAGAAGTGTTTGCTTTACATCCATACTGTCTTTTCCAGCCTGTGCTATTTTGTGGTTGGACTCAATGATCTTAAAGTCTTTTCCAACCTAAATAATTCTATGATTCTGTGACCTAATGAGGCTAATTAAAATTGCTGATTTCCATTATAATAAGCTTTATGTATCTATGACACTAAAAAGAAATACGTGTGTCTTCCCAAAGAAAAGCAGAGAGAAAATCCAGACTGAATTGTCCTTTTCTGTGTACAGTTTCAAGGGTGTGGTTAAAGAACTGATCTGTAAGCCTTTGGTTCTGCCCTGTCAGCTCTTTGCATGAGCCACAGTTGCCAAAGAGGAGAGGCACATGTGGAGAACAGACTGTGGGAGTGTTGTCATTGAGTGAAAATTCATCAGAGCTTCTTCAGTTAGTTATCTTAGATCATCAAAATGGGGATTCTCCCCTGCTTGGGCAGCACTGTAATAATGAAATTATGTTGCCCTGTGGATAATACCAAAATGCTGAGAATTTTTCTGTGGCTGAGTCCCTTTTTCTTATCACAATAGCTTTTAAATGGAGCTTGTCATATGGACATATGAATAAGTGTAATCAGAAACCTAAATATAATGACTTGTTACACAGTTAGAGGGCATAAAAGTGCACTTGTCATCACTTTTGACCTGCAAATGATGTCTGCTAAGAGAGCAGCACTTCTTAGTGAGAGCTAAAGATCAAATCCAATCTGATCATTGGTACAGTCATTTCTGCTTGCTGGGTTAAGACAGTGGGAATTACCCTAAATCTGTCTTCATGAGGCAATTTCTCACAACCCTTGGAACCTCACTAGTCTAGTTTAAAACTAGGAACCAGTTAGAGGAAGGAGTAATGGATATCTATGTTATGTTCTGTGTGTGCTCCCCACTGATGTAAGACTGGCTGTGTCTCTGAGATGATGGCAGAGTTACTGAAGCTGCTGAACAGTATTTTCATACCAGTAAAGTTCCAAAACATGTGCTTGGAATAATGCCTACACTACACCCTTTTTCTCTAAAGGTCAGATTTACAGGAGCTGTAACACAGACTCATATACAAATGTTCAAATTCTGTGCATTGACTGATTGATGGGTTTGTATTTTTACCCTGATTATTTTTTTCATTTGGCTTTCAGGTTTCTGAGCCACTCAGATTATGTTTCAAGGCTGCTTTTCCAGTGAACATTAAAGTCAGATGTCGTTCCAAGAAAAGGAAGGTGAAAGATGGGAGTGTTTCCTGGGACCTTGGTTGCCAGTGGTGGGTCTTTTTAAAGAGAATGAAGAGAACTGCAGATCCCTAATTTAGAAGAAGAGGCAAAGCAAATACCCTTTCTGAGAGTGGCAGTGCACTCACAGGGTTTGGTTGTCACTTCACTTGGTACACAGAGGGCCAGTTTGGTACAATCTGTTTCTTCCCTCTTCTGTTCTCACTCCGTGTTCATGAAGTAATTTTATGCTCTCTCTGGATTTACTTTTTGAAAATTGGAGCTGCTGAGTTATACCACTAAGACACAGTTTTCCTTGGTGCATTTCATTAAGGAATGCTAATAATATTCCAGGTTTCGTGCATCCAATTCACTAAAAATGCCTGGAAAGAGTAGGTGTATTGCCCTGTTGTCAACTGCATCTGGCTTGACTCAATTACTCTGGAGATAAAATTATGTTAATGGGGTGGGCTTGCACAGACAGAAAAGCCTGTGGTTGAAGACACAGGGTTTTAAATAGGTTAGAGTCTTCATTTGGTTTTTGCTCCCCGAAAAATTTGAGTTATGAATTGTCCATATATTCTGTAAAAATATGAAAATGGTTTTGAAGTTCTAGAGGGAATATTGAAATGTAAATATCTAGTTTATAGCTGAAAAATTATATGGAGATATAATTTTTTTATAAAAACCTTATGAACTTCTGTATGTTATTGTTACCTCTGTTCCTCCCCACATAAAAGTTCACTTTGGTTCCGTGTTCTACCCCTTTCATCTTGCTGTAAACACAGGCTCTCAGAAATATAAATACCATTTTTCCCCCTCCAAATCTGTCAGTGAAGGGCTGAAATGCCATTTCCTCCTAGAGACTCGCTTAATCTTCACATTCTTTATTATCTATAAGTCTTTCCTCTTCCTCTCTGCCAGTCTCTGATTTTATTTGTCTATTTGGGGGGGTGGATTTGCCCTGCTCTTCACAGCTGTGGTTTGTACATAATGTTTCCTTTTATCTATAAGTTTCAAGGTATTCTGCTCCTTCCTGAGTTGTGGTGAAAGCTTTAGAATGTGACCAAGTGTTCCTTGTCCCTATAAATGCTGACTGTGCCAAAGAGAGGATAAACCAGCCCGGATTTCACAACTCAGCAGCTCGTTTCCCTTTGGAGTGTGACATCCATGTTGAGAAGGTGAATCTCTATAAGCAGCAAAGGCGGGCTGGGAGGACAAGTACTGGGGGAAAAGAAGATACCAGCGTGGGGCTTCTGCAGAAATTCAGTTGGTGTTAGAATAATAACGAGGAGGAACAAGCAGAGAGGTCGCCACCTCAATCCTTCTGAATTAGGCTGGACTGACTTTTGGAGTGTGCTTGTTGCACACCACTGCTGGAATGCCACGTGCTACAGAACAGGAGGGTGTTGAGAAAAAGGTTAAGAGCTGAACACGGAGAAGTATCTGTGTTTTGCTCAACCTTGGTCTCCCCAGAAACACAACAGAGCTAACCCACACAGATCAAAAGCAGAGAGCTTCTTGAAAAGGTTAGGCTTCGTTTCTTAACAATCTAGGCAGAATTAGATGTGGTGGTTAAGAGGTATGAAAAGGCCTTTACTGTGGTAGAGCGTTGCATTGTCTGTTACTCCTGACACCCTTGACATGGGAGGAAAAATTCTATTGTAAAATTCCCTTTGATATGAGAGGGGAATTAACCGTTATTGGAAATAGGAGCGGGTAAAATGTAATTTTTCTATGTTGTACCCTTCTTGCATTACTAATAGTTGCCAGGGAAACCAACAGAACTCTAAATTCCTCTGCTGGAAAGGCAGCTATGGTTATAAACAAGGTCATTTAAAACTGTGTCTGCAGATTATAAAAGTGCTAGTGGGGATCTGCTGCAGGTTCTGCTCTGCATCCTGGTGCCCATCTACATGCTCAATTTCCATTAGATAAAAAATGTTTATCCTGGTCAATATTAAGAGGGGTTTTTTGTGTTTGTTTTTTTGTGTTTGGTTTTTTGTTTTGGGTGTTTTTTTTACAGTAAACAATACCCCTCAATTATTCTGATTTATTCCTCAAGAGGAGTTATCATACACCAAGTGTGAAGTTTGACTCTCTGTGTTGTCACGTTGCTCTGCAAGCTTCTGTTAGAACCCAGGATCTGTCAGTCTGCTGTGCTTTCCCAGGGGAATCTGGATACCATTCAGTAGCTTTACCAACCTTTTAATATGATAACAAAGTAAACTGTGGCTGTCTTTGGACATGAGGTTACAAACATTTCCAGGAGATTAGACTTGGCTAACTGTTTGCCTTTCATCTACAAGGACTCTGTTTCTTATGCTTTACAGTGTCCACCCTTGTCAGGCACAGCTATGAACCTTGACACATCCATCACCAGGCTTTCAGGGAAAAAATGCCCAAGGTTGTACATAAATCTTTTAAAGGAAAAGATGCTTATGAACTTTCTCTCATGTTGACTTTATGGATCTGACATTTATTTCCTCACTGATTTCAGCTAAAACCTATGAGGGAAATTGATTTAGGATGAAAACAGGTAATTATAGCTTGATTAGAGTCATTTGCAGCTTCAAAGGACCCTCATGTCCTTCTGTGTTAAATAATGATCGTAAAATCAATTTGTGTATCTCTGATTCCCTTTTTGCCTTTTCTGAAGGTGATATTCTTTGCAAAGGACACATTTTTCATGGTGTCTCATTGCTCTAAATAGCACTTCCATCCCTGATTTACTTGAATTTTTTAGTCCCCAGCTCGAATACATTCTGGTTGTTAAGACAATCAAAGGTAATTGGCAGCTATGAATGTTTCTTCCAGAAAGTGCCGTAGAACTTACACCAATTTTTGCTCTCCAAACCAGCTGTTTCTGGCTGTTACAAATCCCACACGCTTTACCCTTTACAGTTTACTACTGGATTTAATTTTTGTCCTTTCAGTGGTGGAAAGGACAGACCTGATGCTCAGAGGAGTAGCAGTTGCAAGCTATCTGTGATCACTTGTGCTGTTCAATGCGACCAAAGCGCGTGCAGATTTGTCTTGCTATCTCCCTGTAAGTTCTCCCAGGTGTTGTTAGCAGCGTGTCCTGGCACTTGGGAAGCTTTGTTGTCCACACTGAACTCCGTGCCCTTCAGCCTCTGAGGCAGCTTGTTTAGAAAGAACTCTGGTTAGAAAAAATAATAAACAAAAAAAGATGATTTCGACACAGTTTCTGTGCTACGTTTGGAGTTCTCAACACAGGCATCAGTGGGTTTTGTTAATTAGAATAAAATGGTTGCATTTTGGAAATTTGTACATTTATTAGTACAATAAGAGGATGAATTTTTAGCTGTATTTCTGTTGATGCCACTCATCAGAGATATAACTCAGCGTTTCTCACAGGGGAAATATCTCCAAAAGTGTTGTTACTTACTTCTTACAGGATTGTGAATAATAGTTAGAGAAGATTCTGGTGTGACCAAAAACTTTGGGGAAAAGCTTGTAGGGACAAGCTGCAGTTCTCTGGTTCCCCAGTGGGAATATTTGACATTCTACCATCAGTGAAGCAGTGGAAATTATTTCAGAGAATTGTTGCAGAGGAAAAACTTTTCACAAATCTGAAACCAAACCACTCTGTCACAAAAAGTTCAAAGGCAGATCTTGTGGAGCATAATACCCCTTTGTCTGGACTTTGGATACTTTAATTTTCAGCTATTTAATATTTAAAGAAATGTGCACTGAAGCCTTTGCCATCATGCATTTTGATTTTCAGCTTCATGTTCCTGTGAATGAACTACTGCAATTTTGCCTTTTTTCTTCATATGCATTTGGTTGTGCAGGTAGATTACAGACCAAAAGTTACTGATTGTGATTAGGTGGTTTTAAATCTCAATATTGTTCTTATCAATCAGTTTTCTTTTCAGCATTAGATGTTCACATAGGTAGTAATTTTCTTTGGCATTGTTAATCTTTGATTGTAAAGGCCCCATTAGAAGGGTATTATATTAGGGAGGCACAGTCTACTCTGAGGACTGATATTCCATATTTTTTTCTCTACTTTGAATTTCTTAATGTCTCATTGTTTTCTTTATCAATAGTTGAGGCAAGGGGAGAATTATTGTGATAGCCCAACAGCTAAAACATATGTTAATTAACATGTTAATTTATCATTACACAAAGTTTATAGATCCAAATATAAACCTCATGGGAAACACAGTAACAATTAATTTTACAAACAATACATTTGACCTAGATTTGGATCTCATCTTCTCAAGAGAACTATCAAAATAACAGATATTTGTCTATAAAGCATGTCTAAATGTCATGTAATTTGGTGAAAGACCAAGACTAAAGTGTTTCCACTAAAATATGTTTTTCCTTGCTATTTGAAAATCAACAACATTAGGGGAAAACTCAACGAAAAAGAGGGATATTTTCAAAATGAAAAGATGTTAAGGATTAAGAAATCAATATATTTAATTCTAATGGAATCTCAGTCCACTTTCTGAGTTCAGACTCAGAAAGAGTCCAAAGTATTTCAAAGGACATAGTGGTTCTTCCACTCTTTGCCAACAGTAAGGTGGTTTGTGATAAATCTTGATATACCCATAATTTTTTTAGAAAAAAAATAAAATCCATCTATCAGTTTTTTATCAAATGTCCGGTTTTTTCCACCTTGACTATGATGTAGAATTTTGCGAAGAGAAGGAGTTGGTCTCTTGTGCTACCTCTATATCAGAGCACACTGAAGTGACATCTGCCATCTGTCCTTTTGAGTACTAAACATCTATATTATCTACCTTTTTTGGTTTTTTCTTCATATTTTTGCCTGGTGATGTTGCAAATCTGTGGCATTTTAATTCAAAACTCTTTGCCCAGTTGCCAAGGCTGCCTAATTTTAAAGGTCACCTGTGAACTAATGCATGTCCCCCTTTGCCAGGAGCCAGTGGTATCCACCTTTCTGTGTTGTCCTCACTGTGAGTGCCATATTATAGTGCCACATGTCACAAATACAATGTGACAGATCATTTAAGAGTCTTCTAACCTGCAGGTTGTGTTTTAGTCAGGTCTGTAATTATGAAGCATGAGAGAAAGGCAGGGATTTGAGGGGTTGGGGGATGTTGCATGCCTGTTTTAACCTTAGGAAAGGCACAGTCCCGTACCCTTTAACTTTTTTAGCTCCGCATGCAATCAGCTGCTCAGACATGTAGTAATCATGACCATACATCAAAGATATTGTCATTGCCATGCTCTCCCCTGGACATGCCCCACTGGCAACTCTCACAGCTGTTTGGCCCTTTGGCCTGACACTGCACAGCAGTTCTTATTATAACACCAAGATTACTTTAATCTCATGTATAATTCAACTTCACGTCCGATTTCATTCTGTCGTTTGTCCTGTGACCTTTCGTGACTACCACATATGCCAGCCTTGATTCTTTTCAAGGGGTCCAGTTCCATCTCTTTTTCCATCTATGAAAGGATCCACAGTTGGCTAAATCTTTCTGTTGAGGGATGCTCAGTGTATATTGCCAGAGGAGTCTGTCAAGCATTGATCAGGGATATTTTACTGGGACTGTATTGCCTGGGCCTTGATTCTTTCCAGTGGAGATAAATTTCAAGATTTAGTGTGTATTCGGTGTTGTTTTTATTACTGCTGAGAATTAAAGGGGAGCAGGTTTAAATTCCTTACATTCTAGAACGAGGCAAATATTATGCCCTTTCTTTTTTCCTTTCTTAATGAAAAAACTTAGAATTTAGGTACTTCAGGTACCAGGGTCATTCTGGCTGGAAAACTCCTTCCAATTTTATTTGCCTCACTAGTCCCTAAAAAAGCAACCATTAACTGATTTGCTAGAAATGCTTGGCTTTTAAAAATGATGATGCTGTATTTATAGCATAAAAGCAAAAATCTTCTCCTTTCCTTAGTAAGATGTGTGTCTTAATACCATTGTATTCTTTCTTAAAAACTAGAAAGCCAGACTCTCTAAGAAGAAAATGATGGTTTTCTCATGATGTCACTTCTGTCATTAGCAGCTCTCAGAGTGCAGTGTAGTCATGTGTCAAGAAACATTATAATTATACAGCCTGCATCAGAGTTCTTATTTTATCTCCTTGCAAGTATACAGCAATATTTTTCCTAACTTAATGTCCAGAAAAGTAAGAATAATGCCCTTTGCATAAGCAGATAAATCTTTAGCTTCTTCATTCACAGCCTGGCAATACTTGCATTTTTATTTTTTAGTCTGTAATAATTAGTCTTCACAACAGTCAGATTTTATCATTAAAAGTATACCCTTGATCAGTCCCTAGGCACACAGTTTTACCCAAATATTTGATCCTTGGAAGTCTGCCAGTACTTTCAGACTAAAAGATTACTTGAAGTTTCTTTTACATAATGTATGCCAAATTGTTCTTCTCCTGGAATACTTACAGAACTATTTCTGCTATTCCCAGAGCACCGCTGAGTAATTCCTTACTGAATTTCTTACCGTACTGAATATTCATGAAAACTTATGAAATATGACAGTGTTTCTGCTAGAGATGGTTCTTCCAATGTCTCACCCATAGAGTTTTACTTTCTTATGGTTTGTTCCAATTGTAACTTTTTTCCCTATGGTTGGATGATTCTTCCAAAGGAGAATGTAAGACTGAAAAGCCATGGTCATTGTCATATCTAGTCCTTTGCTGGCATAGATGACAACATCTGATCCTTTTCTAAGTTTAGCAGACCTGAGCTTAAGCTAGTTAGATGCCTTTATTTGATACTCTTATTAGAATATTGTCTCATAACATCATTGTTATGACAGAAGTATTTCCAAACTAATTTTGCCAATGGCCACTTCACACCTGGTCCTCTTGGTACACCAGGAGGGAGAACAAAATCCCTGAGCACCATCAGATGTGGAGTTGCAGCTTCCATTTCAGATCCCTAAATAAGCTCAATTAGTTTCACCTTAGATTTGTCTTCTTTGTCGAGTCTGATAATGATCATACAGAATGCCATGTTTTGTGGGTAATGTGAACCTGGCACACCACAGTACTCTCTAACAGAGAATGTGATATGAAAAAATGCTGATTGTTACCCTCCTGTAAGCAATTAATGTGGGCCATTTCTGGGAGCCACATGCAGCAGCTTTTCTGACATGCATAACTCAGGTCTCTATGGATGGGATGCTGATGTTTGTTGGTAACTCTTGCATTCTTGGTTGTGTCAATCACTGCAGGAGAAGAATTAAAGGTAAGAGGACTTTCAGCAATGCTCAAATCTCTAGAACAAGAATTCAGTCACTGTTACCTGCTTGTTTACCCCATTTAATTAATATATGCTTGTTTACATAACAGAAATGCTTAACAAATGACTCATGAAAAAAGAGGTGTTTCTGACTCAAGACCCCAAATTTATTGTACCTTTTATTCAGAAGTCACTAAACCAAGCATTTTTTTCTTTTCAATGATTTGATTTATATTTTTTTTTAGTCACAGTTTTATAATTTCAGTATCTGGATGTTCTTGCAGAATTAGTCTCATGACCTAGTTTCTCTAAGAACTCCCCTTGTGAAGAGAAGAGGAATGAGCCAACAAGTTCTGTTCAGTAGAGTCAGATATAGCTATATAATTGTTCAGTACTTATTTGTATTTTTAACAATCAGATTTAATTAGAAAGTTTCAAATAAGTACAGAACATATACCTTTACTATGCATTTTACTGATAATCCATGAAAGACACACCAGCAGAAGTCAGAATAACAGAAGACAATGTTTGTTCTTTGATTATATCTGTTTCATTTTCCCCAAGCTTCAGAATGGCTTAGTATCGATCCTGTTTCTCTTATCTCTTTGATAACCTTGAGTTATCTCAAAGAAATGTGTATTTTCAGAGAATCTTCATAGTAGTTCTAAACAAACTGAGAAATTCCTATCTTAGGGGTGGTGGTTTCTGCCTTCCTGGCAAAATAGTAAAATGATATTGAAAATAGAAAAAAAAAATTTAAAAAGAGTAACAAGTGGCACAAGCATCATCATGATGTAGAGACCAGTAGAGTAGTCTTGTCCTCCACACTACCAGACCAAACATCTGACTAAGAAAGAGTCTAAAATAGTACTGCAGAAGTGCAATGAAGTATTAAAATGAAGGAGTTCTGATAAAAACTGTCCCACCAGAGGCTCTCATTTTGTAAAATGCTTGGAACAGTTTTTGAGGTTCTGTTCTCTTCAAAGTTCATGCCAGAACTCAGCCTGCTTATGGGTTTCAGAAGAAAATAGGCCATGCACATGTCCAAAAAATGGCTGGACTGCATTTTGCTGTGATTCTGCAGGCATCTGACAGAGCAGTGCTGTTAAAACTGCTCAGTCCTTTGCTTTTCTCAGCCAGTAGCACTTTTCCAATTCCTGTTTGCTTCCAGAAAGTAATCAGACAGACTCTGGTGAAAGCACGTCCATGAAAATTAGTTCAACCCAGAGATGTTCAAGCTAGGTGAGATCCAAGCTTATAAATTCGCATAAAACAGCGCTGCCTGGCCTTTTCTGACCAGGACCAGATAAAATCTAGCCAAATTAACTTGGTACCAGGCCTAAATTAAGAAGCCTTGATTCTTGTCCCACGATTCTTGCCTTTGGGACCGTGCCAGACCTTTGTGACTAGGTTCTCTCTGAATCTAAGATCAAAGTCCTGTAGCCAGCATTGCTACTCCAACTTGTCCATTCCAAATTTCATGACTAATATGAGTAAAATGAGGTGCTTCAGCATCTGTCAGCATAAAAACTCCCAGTGTATTCCTTGTGAAATTCTTAGCACATACCATGTGTTCTGTTTGCAGCCACAGATATCGAGAGCAGAAGTGACTCAGCATTTCCAACCTCACGATAAAAAGTAACAAAAAAAAAAAAAGAGTTGTTCTCCTTTCCTCAATTCCCCTTTTCTCCCCAGAATTTCGTGAGCTTGAAAAATACCGTCTTAGTGTTACAACCTCCTACTCTTTTTTTTTTTTTTTTTTTTTTTTACTCTTTTCTGTGGTGGAGGAGGAAGAGTCAGTTTGGGTTGTAGTCCTTGGATAATCCGAGGAGTCTGGAAACCCCATCTACTGTGCTATTTGACAGCAGCGAAAAATTGATCAAGGTTATTCATCCCTCTAACCACTGACCTCTACATTCCAGAAACATAGTGTTGAAAAATCACAGCGTCAAGGAATTTATCAAACTTGGCCAGAGAGCATGAATTTGAAGAAACAACCTGTGCAAACCTATGAAAAATCACTTTGTAAAAATGGCATTTACTTACTGGAAAAAAAAAAAAAATCTACTTATATGTATTCAGACATTGGTTTTTTTTAGAAATAACATATTGTTTTGTTTTTGCTTTTGCTTACCAATGAGAAAAAGAGCTGATGGCTTCCTTTTGGGCTTTTCTATTTTTTTAACTTTTGTGTATTCAGCAACAGTATTTTACATTACATCGATATACATCTACCAGTGGTGGGGCTTTCATAGCTAACAAAAGGGATATAATTTATAGATTTGTAGATCCTAGACTGATAAAAATTCAGTGATGCCTTTGGAAATGGAAAGTGGAAAAAGAAAAGGGAAAGGCTCATTCTACTATTTACTAGTTGGTTAATGCACACAGAGAAAAATTGGACTAAAATCTAAAATCAAATCAATCTAAACCAGAAATCAATGTAAAATTATCTTCGTGGAGGGTGGGGATGAAAAAAGGGTCAGGATGGGAATGGGTAAGGATAAAAAGGAATAAGGGAGACCCTCCTGTTGAGTCATGAGGTTCAGAGTGGACCCCCTTGCCAAACTTTGCCCCACACTTGACTGGAAGTTTAGGCCTAAAGGTTTTAACAGCACTTAACTGTTCTAACTGAAGATTCTATAGAATTTGCTATAAACACAACAGTAACTCACAGACCTAACCTACTTATGAATCTAATGTATTTAGGAATTTAGTAGACCAACATGAACAGTACATTTGCTATATTCACACTTACACAGACATAAAGGAGTATGTACAGCTATATCCTGTGAAAAATTCCCTTCAGTTCAGTGAAGGAATCTCATCAGATGCCTTTGCATCCTCTCAACAGGCAAAGGGTTGAGCCTTGGGGCGTGGGGGCATCAGCCCAGGTTCCACCTCTGTCATTTGGCCTCCAAGTACAGCAAAGTTCAGAGTTCACTGGCTCTGAGAGGCCCCACTTAGAGATGCTGGTCACCCCTGCTGTGGTCCAGGAGAGCTCAAAGGGTCTCTCAGGACTGCTCTTTGTAGGGTCACAAGAGAGTTGCTTTTAGCCACAGTATTTCCCATCCTGGCCATTCCTCAAGGTCAAGGCCAAATGAACATTTGGGCAACCCAAGGTGTGTGTTGGGAGGGTGGTGGTACCACCACCTACCCTTTAGGGTTTTATGGTGGAAAGTTATACTTATGGCCAATTCCTAAGAGCAAAGATAGCTCATTTTCCTAACTGGGTTTGGTAGAGACAAAACTCTGAAAAGAGAGGCTTTTCTGGTCAAAAATGCAGCCATCTGGAGCTTGTTTAATTAGAAAGTTTTTAGTGAGGTGTTTGTATGAATCTTCAGTGAAATGTATTTCTGTTTATCTTTCATTGGGTCCCTATTTAAAAGCGCTAATGGCAGATAGTGAAAAAAACCAGGAAATATACAGTGTATCCAAACTAAACAGAGTGAGAGCATAGCAAAGCCAAGTAATTCAAATTCCCATGATGTATTATAATTTTCACAATTTATGAAATTCTTGCAAATATATAAATGCATTTGATTAAAATAGAGCAGTATTCATTTATGAAAAACTTAATAATTAAGGAACTAAATGAAAAGGAATATTATTTTTAATTACTAATTCCGTACTGATGCATCTCTTTATTGGCCATCTGTACCAACCCATCCTTTCCCTAATTGATTTTTAATACATGTTCTTCTTTTGAAAGAAATTGAACCAGCTTTGCATATCCACCATGCTTGTTTTATACATCTTTAATAAATCAAACCACATTTATTAAGGTCTGCAATTATCTGTGTCTGAAATGTTGACTAGATATAAATAAAACTCTTGTTTGAATGTTGCTCTTAATTATGTGCTTTTGATTTTCATCATTTGCGTTTTAGAAAACTGTAAAAAATGTAATTGCTAATGAATGTCTGTGCTAGGGTGTGATTATATTGCAGTGTCTCTTATACAGGCATTTGAATTTGAATATAAATATTTTTCCTGTTGCTGTTGCATGAGCCCTGGTACCAAAATGTCTAAGTAATGCTAATGCATGTGTGTGTAAACTTTTAGTTTGTGTCTGAATTACATTGACACTGAAATAATTAGACAAAGAGAAAGGCTTAAAGCGAAAGAGTGTTACTGCTCTAACGGCTGAAAGGCAGAACTTCTGGTTTGGATTTTTTTTTTTTTTTTTCCAAATCCCATCAAATCTTACTGTTTTAGAAGGTTTGCCAGTGGTGCAGTCTTAGTCAGCTGAGTTAATCTTGTCCTGTGTATTCACTTTCACAGAGAAGCCAAAAATGCACGTGAGGGAGGGACGGAACAAATGCCGAAAGGTGTAATTCCAGTTTTCATTGCGTGGCCCAGCAACACGTACACCACTGTGATGAAAGCCACAGTGAGCTGCACTGCTGGCTAGTTGTCCACAGAGAGTTGAAGTCAAAGAAATTCTCCAGAACATCATTAGACAAGGCAGGAGAGGCAGACTCCATATTAATTCTGCTTGCTCTTTAATTTCAGGAAGTCACTTCTGAGCCTTATGGATATGTTCAGGCAGGAGCTCTGTGTGATCTCAGAGTAGCTGAAGGGCATCAGATGTCCTATTTCTGCCACTGAGATGTGCCTCAGAAGCCAAGTAATAGATTATAAATTTCTGAAAGCATTTTTCAGTCATGCATTTTTACCATATCCCTAAACCAACCACAAGATTTCAAAGAGCATAAAAATCACTTGTACCAGAGGATTTTGCAGCATAGGTAATACTGTGGAAACTCACTGTACTGTCATTTTGACACAAATAATTGGCCATGGAGCGGCACATATACAGAAAAAAAAAGGAAAAAAAATCTTTATCTCGTGCTACCACACAGGATATGTAGTGTGGACTTACAATTGTAATAATCCATCACTGTCTTTCTGTATTGAAATGGAAAACAAAAAATAAGGTGTTTGGACTGCAAAAAAGAAAAAATTATTACCTGTGGTACAGTTAAATTGTTGGGTTATACTGTAGCAGGTATATCTGCAAAATTGAACTCTTTTTCTATTCCACTTCAAATTTATTGCCGAGTAAAGTCAGTTTGTGAAGATGAGGACTTACCTGTTTGTAACCAATATGTTTTATTCTGAATGAATTGGGTGCATTTTATCATTCCCTGCAATGTTACTTTTTCTCATAATATAGGCATTTCTTTTATCTTGTTCAGTTTGCTTCCCACCCAAGGGATAATTGCACTGCTGATGGCTCGCAAAAAAATTATCATTTGTATTTGTGAAGAGGGATCTGCCCGTTTGTGCCAGGGAGGCTGAGTTTTGAAGGCATTGCATGCACAAATTAGGGATATGAATGCATTCCCACAGTTCTAGACTGCTTCTAGCTGGGCTGCAGCCAGAAAAGAGCAAGGTGAGAGCCATCAGCTGTGACAGGCTGGAAAGGTGATCTCCATGGAAAACAGTGTGCTTGTAGGCACAGGCAGTTGTAACTCACAGGGAAAGCAGATGCCACATTCCCTTTTAGGCTCAGTGGGCACAAAGGATGCTTTAGCTGTCACTGCTGCTGACGTTACCACCCAATGGAGTTCCAGCTTTACCCCAAGTGATCAGTCTGTTGCAGTGTCACCTCCTTCTGTCACATCCCACTCACTGCTGAGGGGATTGTGTCATAAAGTCAAGTTGTTCTAAGACATTACTAAACAATGTGTTACCACTTTTTCTATACGAGCACTTTTTGCTTCAGCAACGGAAAGAAAGTTGGGAAACTTGGCTTGCTTAATGATGGACAACGATCACACGCTTTGCATGGGGTCGTTAAAAAATTAAATAAATGGGGGAAAAAAAAAGTGATTCATGGCTACTGAAACAGGTTTCCCAAGAAAATAAGGTTATCTAAACCAGTAACCATACATTGATATGTCCCAGTTCTCATTTTCTCTTGTTTTTATTTTGCTTTTCAGTGCTTAGTAAATTTGCTACAGTGTTGATGATCTTTTGCTGTTGAAAGAGTAGTGTAGTATTATTTCAATAGATTGCTGAATATTTTTAATTGGTTTCTTCATTTGTTTTCTGACGCTTCATCCTGTGCTCCTGACATTGCTGAGAGCATAACATTAATGAAATCTATTGTTGCATTAGTGATGCGTCTTTTCCTTTTTACTGCCTGACGTGGCAATGACAAGAGGAGTTTGTCCTGTTGTGACTGATCAGTTGCTGTAGAAATGTAATTTTTGTGAAGGGAAGAATAATATGGGTTAAAGAAACAACATGCTTTACTGCTTTTGGGGAGTCCTTTCAGTCTTGCACAAGTGCCATTTATTTTCTCCAACCTTTAATATCTTGAACATAATTAGTCCACCTTTGAAGGTAGGGTGTGATTCTACTCCACCTCCTTTTGAGTGCATTTAAACTGATAGGTGCCTGTTTGCAAGAGACTCATAACTCTGCTAATTTTCTCATTGCAATATATATTTTCTTATATATTTTTCATCATGTCCTGTTTTACCAGGCACTTTACAACGGCAGAGATATTTTTGGTGGAAGGAAACATAACCACAGGACCTGTTGCATCTGTTTTTTATTACAGGTTTACTTCCCAAATCCCAGACACAACAAAACACACACGTGCAGTCCCTGCCCAAAACGCTGTCCTGTTTCATCTGAAAGTAGCTGCAATCTGCAATCCCTGTGCCAGATGAGCAGAAATGTGGCAGATGTGAAAGAAAAGGTAGGAATGCTCTCTCTGTGCTGAGAACAAGGTGTGTTGCATGTACTCTGCTGTTACCTCAGACCTTCCCTGGTCCAGTAAAAATTTTGAGTTATCTGAAATTCGAAACAGAAGATACACAGGCCAGTAGGAAAACCAACAACTTTTAAAGAAAAAAAAAAATCTCAGTTTCATAGAGGTTTTATTTCAGGTAAGAAATTGGGAAATAAGTCTTCACACACATTCCACTTTTCCTTAATGTCTGTTGTTCAGGGTAAAATCCTAAACCATTCATCAGAAATATCTTTTCTGTGTCTGAGGTGAGTGATCAGATTCCATCAAAATTTCCAGTGTTCCCTGCAGGTCTGGAGGGACATTCTGAACATTCATTAAGCAGCAGTTGTGAGTGTTCACTGAAGTGCCTGAGTCATGCCACAGAGCAATACATCTCTTCCCCTACCCTTGTAAAACTCTAGATTATGGTTTGGTAAACAGGGACGTAAATGTGATTTGTTTATTTTTTGATCTTTTAAAAGATAAATAGTGTTCCTACCAGGAAATGTCAAATGCATCTGCACCATTAAAAATATTTTCTTCCAAGCAAATAAATAACTCTTTAACACGTAATTCAGATACTTTTATTTCCAAATTGATTCTGTTGTAAACCTGGAAGAGTACTTAGAATCACTAATGCAGGTATGTTATTAATTCTCATTGAAAGCTCTTAAAAATTCAGCTAACATATCCCCTGTGAAAATTTTGTTTCCTTTTCTCCTGAACAAGCATCCCAATGACAGCACCATTGCCCTGCTAGGCCCAAAGTATATATTTTCTTGAGACTTTGCATGCTAGAGTAGGTGAACTCAGTTATTTGATATACATATGGTATTTTTTGACCACAAGTTGTCCACTAACTTGTTCTGTAATCATCACTGTCACAGATGAGACCATGCAGCAAAAATTCCCTTCATCGAATTATCATTGAAATGGTGCTCCACAATAATGAGAAACCATGTAGATAGAATATATTACATTACCATGTTAAAAGGTTTGGGATATTGAACAGCACAGCCTCAACCAGAATATCCTTGGGCTGATCAGGATGATAAAAGCAGCAAAGCAGAACAGACAAATTCAACCACTATTACAGTGCAAACTCTGCTGCCCATCCCTGAGTTTCCAGGGTTTGTTTGCAAAATAGGCAATATATCTTTTACAAAACGTGCTGCTTTTTAGTCACAGCTAAAGTTTGCTCATATAAACATGTTTTCCTAAGGGAGCAAAAAGAAAAAGAAACAAGTGATCCTGTACTGGTTGGGGGAAGGTATCAAATATGGAAGAGATCTGCCTTTTTCTAGTACCGAATCTCACCCTGGTGATGAAGCAAAGTTGCATTAGAATTATGACTGTAGGACTCCACTGAACCTTCTGTAGCTTGATGCATTGAAAACGCATGAAGAATTAACATTGCTTGCAAGATGGACAGTTGTGACGTAGAAGAGGCTGCTGGGAAATCATTAGGATGCTTCTCTTGCTTTTATGGATTGTGAAAAAGTCACTCAAAAGAGAAATGTAGAATGCATGAGAAGGTGAAGTAGCTACAGGTGGAGACTGGAGGGGTAAAGCAGCTAAGTGGGCAGGTTTGAGTGCTCGTAGCAGCAGAGAGGATGATGGAGGAATCTGGAGTTCTGTGATTAGGTGAGGAAGAACTTGTGGCTCTCCTGCAGTGATCTCATCTTCAATACTGAATGTCAGTGTTATTCTTTAATAGTATTGCTCTTGCTCTATTCTATACTATTGCTTGGGGATGCACAGACTGATTAAACAAGGTTTCTTTTCTGGTATTTGATGTAATTATCAGAGGAATGGAGTTCTGGCTCTTTGTGTTGGCTTGCTCTTATGATTTACGTCTCGTGTATTCATTGCACTGTCTCCAGCATGTTCTTGGAAGGTGTGGGAAACAATCTTTTTCTTGTGGGAAGGAGTTCTTTCACTCTTTCAAAAAGCCAGCTTCGAGGAGGGGATCTGCTGAAACACAAGCTCCCTGTCCCTGATGATTTGTCTCTTAATACACAATGTTGTGCCAACAGTACAAAGAATGAATTCTTACTGATTCGCATAGGAATCAGAAATGTGCTTTCTCTTTGCTTTTTCTCCCCTTAAAGTTCATCAGGCCTGAAAGTTTCTTCCCACAAAAAGCCCAGGAAATCAGACAATTTATTGTTAAAGACATAATCCATAATTTCCAAGTATTGTATCTGATGGAAGAGAAGGATATAGTTAAATGTCTTATAATTTATGTCAGATCACATTTTTAACAAAATTTCTCCCCTTGTGTTAGAGATCACAGTGTTCGTGCTTGGTAAAGTCTGACAGCAACAACAAATTTTGCTAGATTTAATAATTAAATACACAGCAGAGCTGGCAGATAAGTTGGAGAGTGAGCTGAGCTGGTTTTTGTGGGGTTTTTTCCTTTGCTTTGTTTTGCTTTGCTTTTATTCCAGCGTTGTGCTGGTCCTCACTGCTCCTGTGATGGTTGAGCAGAGGTTTGTCACACCGTTGTGTGGGCTCCACATGCTGTTAATGAGCAAACAAGGTGCAGAATGAACCTTGTGGGAAGGTGCCCCAGGGAAAACAGGCATGTCTGAAGGCAGGGAAAAAAAGATGAATTTGAAAAATGAAACTGAACCAAAAAATGCCCTCACAATAAGATGTGTCTGCAGTTATAGGGAGATGTATTAGCTTGCTTCTTTCCCATACAGAGTTGAATGCATTTACATTTTACTTTTCCCCCACTCTCTCTTTTCTCCTCAGTGGCATATCTGAAATCAACATGATTTATATTTAGAGTAAAGGATTCTCGTGAGACAAATCAAGCTCATTTTCATTTCACTATTTCAAGACAGCTACATCAAGGAGTGATTTTATAGGAAAAAAAAACCCAACATTGGAAACCACCACAAAGAACTTGCAGAAATTATGATTATAGGAAAGCTTTAAAATCAGTTCATACAGACCAAAGATCTTAACAGGTGTGATGAGATAATGAGTGAAATTAAGTTTGGTCACCATTTTGTCTAACATCCTTCAATGCAGTGAAAAATGCCTTTTCTGTAGCTATGGGAAACTTAAGCTGGACACACAAACCAAAGAAGTTTTCTGTTATTCTGAAACCTTTCAGAAAGGTGCTGTTCTGCAGGTGAAACAGTGCTACAGAGAGTAGTCATTCTCACTGTAGATGTTGCAGAAAGCCTTCCTGAATGCTGGTGCTGGGGGATCCTTTGAGATGATGCTTCAAAAGGCTCATGCTTGGATTCAGTTAATACTGATCACACTGGGTTGGTGTCACGTGAAGTACAATGTGCATGATCAGATTCCATTTGCAATGAATAAACCTACCAATTTATGGATAAAAGGTAAATTTTATTTACAATCACGTATGTGCCTCCATAGGTGCTAAATGTTCCAAATTGTCAAGTACTAAATATTTATTTCCATATTTGCAATAACTATTCTTGAGGTAATTCAGATGTGTGATTTATATTTCTTAGAAAAATAGGAATCTTGTGAAGTGTTATGGGATGCTGGGACAGAGATGAGCAAAATAATCAGCTTTAAGTAACAGTAAGCAACAAAATTAGGATAGAAAGACTTAACAGTACACAATAAGCAAAGAGCAATTTCAGATGCAATGTGAGGATTGCCAAGTTGGTATGAGAATACTTTGAAGTTTTATTACTAAAAGCAGTTATTTTTTGACTCTGGAAACCTGACAGTCCATGACAGAAGGCATATTTCTTAAAATTATCTTTGGCTAGAATATTTCATTTTATTAGATAAGCATCTGTTGTTATTTCTATAGGCAGGCTGAAAATAGTTGTCTCTCAATTTCCAAAAGTTGCCAGTATCCTTGTAGTGACATAACACCATAAAACAATTTTAATAGCTATTACTGATGGTCATCTTTTATCAGGTCTGACCGTGCCCGTTCTGCAATGTCATTCTGTGTGTGCGTGCATTTTCTATATTGTGTGCATGAGTCTACATGACCTGTTAAATGACAGTTCAGTTCTCACCTTGCCAAGTGATGTTCAAAGGCCAAGTTACTCATGTGTTTAGTTGTAGTCAGAGTGGATATTGATATACTTCTTCTGATTATCAGTGGGTCTCTCCTGATCCGCGACTGCTCCAGGACAGATTTTTATGCTGTAATTGGTGAATAGTATAAATAGGAAAATGTGGAAAAATGGTTACCTGAAGAAATTTGAAGCAAAGCTGTGTTACTCTTAGAGACACAGATTGTAGAAAGGTTCAGGTAGAGTCACGTTGTCTTTTAGGTAACACCTCATACATATCTGTATTCTGCTGCTGACTCTCAGGTTCCTGGGTGGTAACAGTGTTGGTACCTATGGAAAAGGACCAACTGTGGCTGTGATGTGCAAGTTGCAGCCCTATGCGAATTACATGATTGAGAATTACACCTGATGATGCTGCAGTTGATCAGACTCAAGCACTGCTGTGTAATGTGTGTTGCAAGACAGTTTGATTCCTCTTAGCCCTTCTGCATTGCAGGCTAAGATAAAAATACGATTTCAGAGCCTTTCATTTTACAGCCACAAGTTTACAACCAGCTGGGTTAGCTAGAACTACCACTAGACTTTTGATAACATCGTGGTTTAGGCCATCAGAAACAATTTGTGATTGCATCACTCTGTCAGCAACTCAGAGGGTGCACATCAGTATTGCTGGTGCAGTTACTTACTAACACTCAATCCAGTCTCTGAGCCCTTGGACTGCAATGAGTGGAATGTAGACTAAGTTCAAGGTAAAACACGGTTTTACCTTGAAGATAAACATATTAAGGAAGTAAAAGTTTTCAGGGTTCATTATACAGCCTGGTGAATTTGAGACATCTTGTTTTCTCTGAGGCTATGAAGTTGAAATTTGAGCTATTTAGGGAGACAGGGCTGTAAAAACCATCAAATTTTGTCATCCACCATCTCAGGAATCTTCCAGAAGATGTTAAAACCAAGAAGAAAATATTCCCTCCACAACTCCTCCTCCCTTGCTACTTCTAACATACTTTAGAATCCTTTCTCAATTGAGAGGATATTTTTGAAGTACACTTACTTAACAGGAAGCACTGAGGGGTTTGAGATGCTCCAATCAAGAAAAAATAATTTCAGTCCTGTTAAGGATTCTTTTGTTGCTGTGTGGTACTCAGTAGTTTGGGGTTTGCAACTCCTCAACAGAGAAAAGTAATATGTATCATGAAAAATAAGAAATAAGAGAAGAATGATCTTTTCAAGGCCAAAATGTCCAAAGTGTTTATTCTGTAAAACTAAATTTCAAAAGCTGGTGCTGGTGAAGAAGCTTGGCTTTTAACCCAAAGCAAATCAGTATTATCTCTTGAGACCTTAGCAGCATCTCTATTATTTCCAATGCAAAACACTTTTGAAGAGAGGTGATGCAAATGCCAGACTTCCTTTCAAAACTGGGCTCGATTTTTACAATGATAGACAAGCAATGATGGAGTGGAATTGTTACATGTAAAGCCTCTCTTCTGTGCCTGAATTTTGAGGTGTCTCAAGATCTCACCTTGTCTCTTTTTCATCTCATACAGGAACTCCCAGAACACACAAATTACCAGTAGTACCCCATTGCTTTAAGATACAACTCTTGTAATGATTTGAGGGATTCTGGCCAAGACCGAATTTTGGAGACTTCCCTGCTCCCTGTTGAGTGCCGGCTGTTTGCATCACCTCTTGTCTCAGCCTGTCTGCTCCCTTGGTTGCCTGAGGCTTTAAAAGTTGCCTGCAGGCCCTTCTTCCTAAAAGTAGCTCTCAGCTCCTGTCTTCCATTCCTGTTTGGACAGTAAACTCATGGGCTTTCGCTGTCCATGTGTATGTACAGCCAGAGATAATTTTGTGGAACAGCAATCAGGAGAAAGGCCCGAGGCCTGGAGCCAAGGGAGAGAGGGACCTGCTGGACCATTAAGGCAGTGTGTGCATAATTCACGCTGTGTTTGGGAGGAAGGAGCAGCAGCCCAGGCTCTCCCAGCCACCCTCTGTGGCTAAATTGATTTTGTGTATTGCAGCCAAACTTGGCTTATGCTGCCATGATGCTGCAATGGTTAATGAAGGGGTAGATGGAATGGCTGTACCTGCTTGACTCCTTGCTGTTGTCTCTGCGTGGGATAATACCTGGAAAACCTTGTTTGTGAATTAGTCAAGTGTTCACGTAGGGTTTTTAAAATAGAATTTTTTTGTCTTTTGCACTTCATTTCTTGTATACCCATCGCATGTAAACCTGGAGTTTCTGACAGAAAATTACAGCCCCAGTCCCAAAAAATACTGACTTTTCTGTTATTCACTGATTGTCCCTGGTGGCACACTGCAGGGATGCCAGGAGACTGTAATTTCTGAATTTGGAGTTCTGCCTGGGGAGGGAGGACTGAGCCTCAGCCACTGTGAATGCCAGGTAGCTCTCAGATGAAAAGAGTTCTCCAGCCTGCAGCAAATAGCAAAGGTGCTGTCTGCCCGAGACAGGCTCTTCTAACCTGTGTGCAAGAGAGAAAAATAATCAGATAAAATTGGGAAGAGAAGGGCATTATGCATGTAAACAAACATGATAAAGGATACACTGGCAGCATTAGGAGTGGTTGGATAGAGCAGTTTCCAAGTAACTGAGAAGTGGGGGTGTGAAGGCTCCTCCTTTCAGAGGCAGTAATTAAATATCAGATACCTACACCTGAGGTGAATGCCACCATGAAAAATACAGACCTACAGCATCTAGCATCTTTGACTGGGCTTGGAAAAAAAAAACACCACCACAAAAAATGATCTTCACTCCTCTAAAGAGAGGGGTAGTTCCCCACTTCTAACTGGATTTTAAGCTGTGAATTTAGGTTAGAGCAGCCATTGCCCAGTAAAACATTGTAAAGTGCATAAACATCATTGCTTGATATTTTATAGGCTCCTGTCAAGACTATTCCAAGACCTGATTCATGGATTTGTTTAACTTACGTTGTTGATGGCTTTACTTTTTTAAGTGAAAGAACAAGAATGACTGCAGACTAATTAAAGCTCAGGAGAATAAAATACATTTTAAAATCACACTTTCAAGTAACCTGCAATACCTCTAAGATATATTTTTAGTAATGTAAGAAGCAACTCTAATCACTAAAATAAACTCATCAATGTCCTCGCTTCTGCTGGAATCGGGAATTTGGGCCACCGTTCTCAGCATGTAGGTGTAAAAATCTGTCATTCAATCTGGAAGCTGCAGGAATATATTCCCTCTCTCCATACGAATCCCCATTCTGTATTGTGCCTGTCCAGAGTGTGGACAGTTTCCTTTAACAAGGGCAGAGGAAGAGTCAGTCTCATTTACAGTCTCAAAAAAGTCACAGGGTTTACAACATCCCTTACTGTGGCACACTTGGCACTCTAAAGGATATTGCTGTCTAGGTGGTAGCTCAGTAGTCAACTCCTTTGGCTAGGCTTTTCATTAAGAATTCTTCTAGAAGATTTATATCTGTGCATTTAAATTTCCTTGATGCCTCAAGCAGAAATGTTAATATCCAAACAAGGCCTCTGTAAGGAGTATAGGAGTGACAGCCACACAGTAAATATGAGACTTGGTTAATGATTGAAAGGATTCAGCAATTACATAGTTGACAATACTCAGATGGAGGGAAATAAATTGTCTAGACTTTGCCAGCTTGTTTTCCATGGGTGTTCTGAGAGGTCTATTCTGTAGAAAAGAGGTGGCTGTAAAAGCAGAAGTTGTAACTGTCAATTTGTTAAAAGGCAAAGTAAATTATCAGCTTGAGAAAACCATTTGGTAATATTTCATCTGTAATGTCCAACACCAGGGAGCAAAGTCTTTTTTTTTGCATATTTATAATAGCATAGAAGTGATGAGGAAAGATGCTTTGGTAGGGTTGGGACTAAAACTAAAGTCGTGAAACAAAGTTTTAATTGAACATAAAATATCTGAAACTTAAATGCATCACACACAGCAATTGCAGTGACATAAACAGGATTTTCTTAGAAATATCCACGCCAAGAAATGGCAAAATGAAAGTATATATTTCTCATTATTTGCAAAAATGTTTCTGCGTAATTACTTCTGCCAACATTTCATTGCTTTAGTGTCCCCTTGAAGGATTGCCTTTCAAAGTGTGTTTTATTGCAGTCTTTAAAGATAATGCAAGGTTTTATCTGTGATGCTTTAAGGGAAAAGGAATTTAAAATGCAGACTCTCGTTTCTGTCTTTACCTGACCAGGGTGTGCCTGCAGTGCTTTTGAGAGCGTTTCAATGTTTATATTTTCTGTAATGGTTTTAATTTCAGCGGAATGCATATTGCAGAGGGTCACCAAAAGGCTGAGATGTACCAGTTAGCAAATTTTGTCATGATCTGCACAGCCTCAGTCTGAAACTCAGCTTGTAACTTCATGTGAATTTTTGAATACAAGCTTCTAAAATTGCCTTTAGCAGGTCACTTTTTAGTTTCTGCCTTCTCATCATGTCCCCAGCAGTAATGGATCTTGGTTTCCCAGGATCCAATTACCCTGCACGGGGCTATCCAGAGGACATGGATACAGGCTAGTAAACTGCATATTTGAATTAACTTTCCATACAGAGTTGTTTGACCTCTGAGTGTCCTTTTATTTGCATGAAACACTCGATTCTGTATCACTGGGTCTATGAGTTGCTGAAAGAGCTGTCTCAGTCTTGACTGTATGGTTAACATTGATCCTACAAGGTGTGAAAAAATAAGGTTTTCTACCACCTCTGTTGCTTGAGGACCCCAGTCTCAGCGTATGAAGAGCTTTTGTAGGGTTTTTCACCTTGCAGAGGGTGCCACTGTTTTCTTTCAAGAGAGGCCAGCAGAAGAGAAAAGAGTTGTGCTACTTCCCTCAAACCTGGTGTTTAGGGCATTCTCTGACAAGCAGAACAGCCATTTGTGTCTTGTACAGCAACTGTCTTGCATTAAATGCTCATGTTGCCCTTTACGAGACATCCCTGCTGTTTAGAAGGTGCTTCAGAATTCACTGGTTCAAGAATGAATGTCTGACTCCAGCACTTCAGTGGAGCACAAGAAAGTTTCTAGTTTCTGGTCCTTAGTGCCTGGGGTGAATTTTTTCCCCCATATTGTGTTATTAAGGAGCTGTAAACTAGAAGCATTAATAAATAAATTATTATATCCCAAACCAAAGAACTCCCCACCCTGTCCCGCTAAAGAAAAAAGAAAACCATTGAAACAGCTTCCCATGAGCTTGTCCTATGGAATCTCCTTCCTTCTTAACCCCACAGAAATCCTCAGTACAGTTACAGTTTTGAGCTCTACTTTTCATCCACTTGAATGACCACAGAAGTGCAATAAGGATGCATTGTGAAGGGGTAAATAATCACCTGCTGGTTTCAGGGAAGAAGCAAATCTGGAATCACGGTTTCAGAGAGGGTATTGACAGCAGAATATCATTCCACCTGGGTGTCGTCTTTTTTGTAGAAATTAATTCAAATCTCAACTTGTGGCCTTCAGTTTGGATAGTGTCTCATATGAGGTGGTTTCTGAGCTGCAAAGTTTTGATTCCAATTTTCATATCCACATCTGATTAGGTATTAGATCTGGAGCACAGGGTCCAGTTTTTCCAGTTTTCATGCACAATATACTCTGAGAGAAAAAAAACCAAACAACTACAGGGAAGGAAGGAAGGAAATTGTTGTCCACATAAACCTGAGGAACTGCATAGTTCTGTTTCATCCTATCAGTTTCTGTCAAAGGTAGACATAGCTGGAGGTTTTGTTTGAACTCTACATGCTTCTGATTCCTTGAACATGTTCTTTCTCTACAGAGCACTGCTCACTGTGCAGGAAATTTTACGTTGTAATTTGTTTTCAAGCTACCACCAATTTTTCTCAGTAGAAAAGAATTGACTTGGTATCAATTTTAACTGGTGGTAGATGGAGGGACATTTTTCCTACCTGAAGTAAAAAGGCCATAGTAACTCTAAGAGCACCTGCCTGTGTACATTTTCCCTGAACAAAACAAAAATAAAATAAATAAAGTGCAGTCAGTTCTGAAAGTTGATGCCTGTCCTTTTTCAGGAGCAGTGAAAAGTTAATTGAAAAGAAAAAAAAAAAAAAAAAAAAGGAGTTTACTGCTCTCCCCGTTTTTAGCTTAACTCTGCAGTAATTGGAGACTAAGAACTTTCTATAAGCTCTTGGGAAAATGTCAATGTCTTCTGTTTTGTTATGACATTTGAAAGCTGTGACAAATGAATACATACGTGTAACCCACTCACCAGTAGTCATTATGCCTGTCCTTCCCATTTTGCCCACTCTCTTGTACATGGGGAATTGTTTTGTTTCTCCGTTATGGATGCTGTCTGTTTAGTTCAAACGATAATGGTTGGTGCATTAATTCTGATCACTGTCAACAAGGATTAGTGGTGACAGAACCCGGTGCTGTTTTCAATTTACAGCTCCTCAAATTTGGAGTCAGCGTAGCTGAACTTCAGTGCTGCTGAAGTGTGGTGAGCAGGAACCCCCACACAGTAGTGTTTGATGCCAAATTTGGCCACTTGTTCATATGGTTGCTTGCCTGCAGAAGCACTGCAGCACTGGATAATCCAACTGCCTGTCACTTGGGACTGAACCAAGGTGGTCCTCAGAGTGGTTCTTACCTGACAGGTGGATGGCCCTTGACATGCTGTGCTGTCTCAAACATGCCCAGATGTTTTTGGGCAAAGTCATGTGATGAAGTTTAACACCAGATTCCCTGGAATGATTCAAAGTGAGTTCTAGCCATCCACAAAGGTGAATTTGGGTAGATCTCAGGCTATCCACGGTGGGAGTAGGGGCGTTGGATGAAGGCTCCTGTGATTACCCTGGGCTTTGGGTCTTGGTAGAGATGTGGACAGGGCTTTTGTAACAGTCTTTGAGGAAGCAAACTCTTTACATGTGCTGGTAGAACTGCCTGCACACAGCTTAAGCACCCAGTGCTTAGACTGGCCAGTCATTACTTTCAATTAATAGCAGGATTGATTTGGAGAGATGGGCTTCCAGACTGAGGAGAGAGGTAGATTATTTTCGATTTTGTCTTTCCTCTGCTTCTTTCAAAAATTGCACCCCTTCATCCTTGAGTTATTTGTCACATTAGATATGGACCAGATATGTGTGAGCTGTTACATGGAAGAGACTTCACGTTTCTGAGGTTTTGTACTTCAGTTAGTGGAAAGTTCAGACTAAAGACCAAGCCATGGTCTTGAACAAACATGAGTGTGTTAGATCAGCATTTAGTCTGAAGGGGGTGGAATATTAGCACATCTAAGTGGTTCTTTATGTTTACTGAGTTACTGAAAACTCCCCGTCTACTCAGTTGCCATATAAAATGGAAACGAGGATGAGAGATATTGATAAGAATTCAGAGTCTGTTGTTCCCTCTGATTTCCCTATATTAGTATGGGCAATGCAATTTAATGAATTTATTGCTGCTTGGCTAAAAGGCTCTGTCTAACTTTTAATTTCCTTGTCTGTGGCACTCTGCTATTTGCAAAGGGGTTATGCAGAAGTTAAACCACAGTAAGATTAAAATCAGGCTAATAAGAGTTTTGTGCTGACATCTGAGAGCAAAAACTTGACCTTCTGAATTTTGAAGAAGTTGCAAAGAGCCTAGACATGCAGGACACATGTCAGGGAGGTAGTGTAAAGAAAGGCATATTTTGTCATATTTTGGCTCAGAGCCGATGGATGTGATTTGCAGAACCCTTGCAAAGAGGAAGGCTTGGTAGCTGTGTTATAAGCATGGAATAGACAGATATCCACACACAAATTCATTTTTTCCCTTCAGTTCAGGAACTACCAACATATCACATCCACAATGCCCCAAAGCATCCTCCCAGCCAGTTGGCTCTTAGCAAGAATAGAACCAGTTTCTTAATTCTTACTACCACCTCCTGCCAACACAGTATGGAAATAGAAGATGTATCTGCTTCAAAAAGCATTTGTCTGCTTTCCTGGCCAGGCTTATGCTTCAGAGGTGACAGCTGGTGCAGGGAAGAAGCACTTATTTATACATACATCTATATAAAAATAAATCTATTTATATAAAAATATCCATGAAGAGATATATATATATATATATATATATGGACATAAATATATATGCATACAGCAAAATCTTTATGTGTGCATGTGGGTATTTGAAAAGGAAGAAACCAAGGAAGCTGATGAGCTGCCAGTTTTCCTCTTCAATTTTATGTCTTAGTGCTTTAGAAGGGTAGGGACAATGTCTGTATCCCTAATGAGCAGCAGACAGAACAGACCTTATCTTGGGATGGTTTCTAGGCCTGGCAAAGTACATTTTTTGCAAATTCTCAATTTGACATCAAATAAATTCTTAAATATGCAGAAGATCAACTGTCTCAGTTCTCCCCTTCATAAAAAAATAATCCTGCACTCACCATCTACGGAGAGTGACTCAGTAAATTCTTGATAATGACATGTGTAGTGAAAGGAAGTATCAAGAGAAACCTAAGGAGGGCAGTTGAATTTAAAGTTGTTAAAGACCTCAAATAGAAAAGTAACTCATTATCCTTCTGAAAGAAAAGAAAATCCAACATGTTGACATACTAGTACAGAGTTAACAGATGCTACATGCCATAGCCTGAGCTCTCTGCAAATGAAAACTGCAATAAAAAGCAGTTTTAGAATATGGATTTTAATTTTTTTTCCCGCAAAAAAATCTCTTTTCTTGCTAAATCTTTCTCAAATTCATATTAAACAAAGCATTTGCCTTGGCACTGAATAGATGCAAAAATTGTCAATCTAAAAATTTGGTTCATCTCTAAGAGAACAAGCACACATTGGATGTCAGGTGCTGGTTTGCAATGCATTTATTCATTCCCAATTTAGCACCTACTCATAGTATATAAAATGCAATGCGATATAAAGGGTACAGAAAACACTGCTTCCCACACCCAATTTTAATAGCATATACTTGCCATCATTCTTATGTTAATGAAGTGTGTGTACAGCTGCCACACTGGGCAGGGGAAGATTAAAATCTGCCTTCCCTCTGTTTAGAGAACCTGAGGGAGACCAGCACATCTGGTCTAGGGGGAGGATCAGTCTCTCAAAACCATTATTTCACATCATTTGCAGCACCTTAGAACAAGGGTGGGAAGGAGAGAAAGAAATTTATTAACTTTAAGGTCACCACATAGCTGTTGTTTTTTCCTACCTGCCAATTTCTCACTTCATTTAATAATCAGCAGCCTCGACACTCAAATGTCATCTTTGGTACCCTGATAACTTTTGTTCTTAATTGCTCCCTTTTACTGGGTTAGTTATAGCTCAACTATTAGAAACCAAAAGGGGTTCACATCAGGGCCAGCAAGTACTGGTGAGTGTTTCCCAGTCCCAACTCAAGTGGTGAGTGGTGATGCTGCAGAAACTGTGGCTGTTTACAGGGTATGGTTGCTGTTTCCTAGATAAGATCTTAGATATCAAAAGGACATCTTTTAGAACAAAAGTGCATAGATGTGATGGACAAATAGATTTTAATAGTGATCCTGAGGAACTGTAGCTTTGGTCACATTGTCATTAGTGAAGCCAGTGGGCTTGTTTTAGCTCACAGCTCCACAGCTCTGCCACAGAGCAGTGACATTTTCTTTAGAAACAGTCAATTAATGCAAGAAATATCATGAAAGGCAGTAATATTTTGTCTGTAGTTCTGTTGCTTGCTAAGAATAATATATATACATGAGAGAGGGTGGTTGGTTGGGTATGAGCAGATAGTGCAGATGGAGAAGGAAAGGTGTTTTTCAAAGCAGTTAGAACTATTTTAATCCACTTTGTTACAGTGACATTGCCTCTAATCCTTTCCTGATATATTATTGATAAACGTTTCACAATGTACATCACAGTAGGATTCATCAGACTTGACATTTTATCCTCACAGTGCATTTGGGAAGCTCAGAAGTCTTCTATTTCCCATTTTACATTTACATTTATTTCTCAATTTCTTGACATTGAGGGAGAAGAGAGTGTAAGGCAAATTGTTTGAACTTCAGTTTCTGCAGTTAGGCAAGAACTGCTCATCTTGTTAAAAATCAGGCCAAAGATTTTGGTCTCTAAATATAGATTTAAAAATCTAATATTAGATGCATCGTAGGGGAGAGATTGACCTCTGGGATTGACCAGTACTGTCCAAAGACCCTGCAGCAAATCTCAGAGACAGATTTTTGATCTCCTAAAGCTTCATTGCTAAAAAGTTACTTTTCCAAGGATTTTATGCAAATAAATCTTTAGACAAATCTTAACAATGAGATTTAAGTTGGCTAAATGTATTTGAAAAAAATGGATTTCTTTTCAGAAACTGAAAAAAAAAATGAGAAAAAATAAGTTTTGGTTAGTTTGAATAAAAAAATATTGTTTGTTTGGGGATTTTCTTCTGGAACAGCAAACAAACAAAAATTTCTGGCTAGATATGAAATGTACCTCAGTAAAAAAAAAAAAAAAGATTTTTTTGAGCTTGTATGTCTTTTTTAAGAAAAATATTGAGTCTACTTTTTTTTCCCCCCAGCTGAATTGATTTAAGTTTAAAAAAAAATGGTATAAAAGTTTCAATTCAAAACTTTTTATTCGTGCCTTATTGTAAATAAGTACTGGGTCTGGTTAGTTCTCCAAAGTTTTGAATACACCTTTATTTTGAATTTATGAGAGCTCTGATTATGAAGCTCAATACTGAACTTGGACCCAAGCAACCTCTGAATAAGCCCTCCGGGTATTATCCTGTTATAAGTGAATTTTTCCTTCTTTCTGTTTAGTTCAGTTTTGTTTATTGTTGTTGTTCTGTTTTTTCTGGAAGTATGACTTTCCTGAGGAAATGACATGTAGTCCATTGCTTACTTTAACACAACACATTGTGCATCCTAAATATCTGAGTCTGTCATAAACTCAGGCCAGTACAGACACTATAATCTAGTTTATTAAATAAGATGGTTAGTGTTTATTTAATTGGATAACTAAGAAGGCAATAGCACACAAAGCTGAAGAGCCTTAACAGTGGAGTCTGACAAGAAAAACAGATACAAAAATCACTAGTATGGGGAATCAGGTCTTATTTAAAAATTAAATTATACAAATCCATTCAATTACCTTGAATTAATTCCTAAGTGTACACATGCACACTCTGTGAAACATCATTAAGATCCATCACAGTCATATTGATTTGAATTAATTCCCTGCAACAGCAGAGATCCATACCCTATTTTGTAAACTAAATCAACTTTTCAAGAGCTCTGTTCTCCAGTAGTTCAACACAGAAAAGCAGGGAAGACCAAGAAGCGGCACCCAAAGTCAAACCTGTGTGATACAACTTGCTCAGGCATTTTGAGTCTCACCCCAGCAGCACCAAGTTCACCACAAACTGCAAAAAACCCCATCCAAAACCAGGTTAAGTTAGGCTTTTTTTTTTTTATTTTTTTCCCCCTATAAGTCTGAGAGCTCTTAGTGTCTGAACTGGTTAGATTAAAAGAAACCTGAATTTCTGTACAAAGCCCTCTGTGATTTGTTTTGACTGCACAGTAGATACCCTTAGAATGACTTCACACATCTCTTGTATCAAATCATCTAACACTCTAGGAATACAATGTGCTTTCCAACTTTACAAGAGTACTGTGGGTTAAAAGGCAATTTTTACTTTTGAAAAATGCTGGCACAAAGCACCACTAACGCAAAAACTTGATTTCTTCACCTATGCTACT
Source organism: Empidonax traillii (assembly GCF_003031625.1). NCBI lineage: Eukaryota > Metazoa > Chordata > Aves > Passeriformes > Tyrannidae > Empidonax > Empidonax traillii. The sequence goes on along the minus strand of NW_020955295.1, from coordinate 198,936 downwards.
GTCAAAGAGCTTCAAAATGATGGTTAAGGATTACTGACAGCTTCATACTAAATATTAACATCATGGCTTAAATCAAGTTAATGTTGAAGATGTATTTAAATCCACAGAACTGAAAATGATGAAATGGCTTTTTATTCTCTTTGTTGTTGTCTCCCTTACCTCTGGCACCTCTAGTTTTCTGATACCAGTTACACCAGTGGACAGAGCAGAGATGTATGTTATTGAAGTATGCATAAATTATATTCAGTGCAAAATAAAATTAGTTCACACAGTAAACAGACATTGAACTGCTGAATTGGATGAATTAATGAGAAGAGTTATTTCAATCTTCTAGATGGATTGTGGCTGAAAGTCCCTCTTAAAATGCTTGATTCACCTGCAGTCTAGCTCTGTGAGGGACTCCTCATCACTGTGAGTTACTGCAGTGCTTGTAATTGGGGTGCTCCAGCTCTGTCTCCTGGGCTGTATTTGTGGTGCTACACGAGAGTGCTTTGCCAGCAGACCACAGTCATGTACCCTACAACAGCCTCCTCCTTTGCCAGCACTGAAATGCTTGTCTGAAATATTACACTGCATGTCCACTGCAGTACTGTACAGTGAAATGATCAGATCTGCAGCTCACATAAATCAGCTTATCACCACTGCCACCAGCCTGCTGCATGTCACCTGAAAACTTGCTCTATTACCTTCTGCTTACCTCTTACATCATTTTATCTCAAGTTATTTCTTAGTGCTGCCTGAGAACCTTATTTATATTTGACAGTTGAGATGACTAACTTCCAAGCTTGCACAGGTTAGGATTTTTAGATTGGGATCAGAAAGGACAAAAGTGTTCCTTGTGACATGGTTGACGTATCCAAGTTAAAATCCTCTATTTATTTAGCATGCACTTCTTTTACAGGAAAAAGAATTCAGTGTCATTTATTATGGCTTTCACTGTGGAAGAATTGTTTCTGTAAAAGTTACAAGAATGTAAAATAAGGGGTTTTCTGCTGACTGTTGCTTTCCAGTCTTGTGTGGTTATGAAGAGCTCTGTGAGAGCAGCATGGAATGATTCATCTGTATCAATTACAGCAGCGCTGCACCTCAGTGTCGTGGTTATCTTTGAGAATTCTGTGGAGCTGTTACCACCTAGTGCCAGGGACTTTTAAGGAGGGATGTGTTAATTCAGAGTATATTGGCATAGTAGCATGGGCTGGACAGCTTCAAACTGCTCTGTTCTTTTCAAGGAGTGCACTGCACTAAGTTTTTTTGTTTTTGAGGTGAATATGTTCCTACTTAGAATACAAGTTGAATCTATAAAGTCAGTGGGAAATCTGGTGGATTGAATGGCTTGTTTTCCTTAAAGAAAACTCCAAAGCCTTATGTCCTTACTGTGCAATATTGGAAATCCAGCCCTGTCACTGTAAAAACACAGAAGAGCTCTAAGTGTTTCCATCCTGAAAAGTTTTTTAAAATGGCAATAAGTGATCTAAATTTATGGGTGTGAATACTTATCTGAAATTGAAGGGGAGAAAAGCACCTAACACATATTTAAGCAAAGAAAACCCACTATTCTAGTCTATAGGAAAAAAAAATTACTGAAACCTTTCAGAATGCACTGAAAAGGATAATGTCATACTATTAGGAAAACTTGCAATTAGATTCAGGTAGGCTGCTAAATTGGCTTATTAAATTCAATCTGCAGTCTGAATAACACTGAAGGTTTGGAGGAAAAAATTGTGTCAGCTAGTTATGTCCACTGTTGCTGTGACAACAGGATTGGAGAACAGTCTGATTAAAACAAAACAATCTCTCCCAAAAATAACCACTAAAACCAACAGAACAACATTCTGCTGGCCCTGCTGCACCCAAATAATCAGACAACAAGAACATGGTGGCATTCCAACTTAGTGAAAATGAACCATGCAAGTATTGAAATTGTACCTGCTGCTGTTGTCTAGAAAAACAGTAAACCCAGAAATGGATAAATCGAATTAAAGCTAGCGTTGTTGAGAATTTGCTAATTTAGATAAACTGTTAGGTGTAACACTCAGTGTGTATTTTATTGAATTTTTTGGAGGAGTGTGACCTATTGTTCCACGATGCATGGGTGTCTTGCAAAGCAAACATTAGATGCCCGTGGACGAGCGTTGAGCTTCTTAGCTGTGGCTTGTGCAGAGCTTTGTTACGGGCTGAGCATTTCCAAAAAATCTGTTGTCTGTTCGAGTGTCTAAATGGAAATGCACCCCCATGTCTTGCCCGTAGGTGCTACACAAATTATTGTTACCTTTTCATATAAGGTTTTAGCTTCAATTTGTGGACCAAACCAGCTAATTTACCTGTTGCTGTGGTGCTGTCACCTCCTTATTTTTAGCTGTGTCCGTGTAGCTGGGTATTTCCAGTGCATGGCAATTGTTATATCCAACTTCAGGGTCACAAGCCACAGCATGGTAACAGTGGCAGGCAAGGGGCATTGCTTTCTTAAAATTAATTTCATCTCATTAAGACAAATTATAGGAGGTACCCACAAGTTGTGAGGATGAGGGCAAAGATGTACAATTATTCGAATTTGAACTGAGTGAGTTTAGTGATTGAGGAGGTTCTGGTTGTTGGAAGCAGAGAAAAAGGAGAGAGAGAAAAGGCTAAATTTTAAATCTGCCACTTAAAATGTGTCTACTAAGACATAATTCAACTAAGTAGCAGCAAGTAACTTTAATTAATCTCTAATTAAACCCATGAG